>NW_026556308.1:0-38241 GCF_029017545.1 Prosopis cineraria | reverse complement strand
AAAGAATATCATTTTAATTATTCTTTTTTCCTTTATACACGGGGGAGCAGCACATGAGAATAGATATGGCAGATATGGGGTGAACATAACAGCAACAGTGGGGGGTATGTAGTGTTGGTGCATAATTGAGAGGGAGGAGGAGGATAGGAAGCGGTTACAGAAGAAAAGGGTGAAAGTGAAAAAGCAAAGAAAAGAAGAATGGAGGAGGAAGCGGAAGATGCCGCAGCTATGCAACTGTGCAGGGACAGCAAGTTTGGGCGTCTCGTCAAGGAAAAGATCTTCCCTCTCCCTTTTGTCTCTCCTTCTCCCATATCTTGTCTGCCACCACCACCCCACCCTATGCCATCAGCCCTACCCCTTCCTTTCATCTTTTCTTTGATTACTGCACCGTCACACTTCCCAGGTCGACCCGAGACAAACTTATTCAGAGATCCAATCCAAAAACCCATCGGAAATGATAGGACCTTTCCAGGCGGCAGGTTCTATCATACACCTTTAACGTTGTTGTCCTTTTATTTTAAAGACTCGAAATGGTGACCGCTGACTCAATTGGTATGATCCCTTGCCGTTCGATTGAGTGCTTTGTTTGGTCCCATATTAAAAGGATTCAAGGAGATGATGGGTGGAGGATAGTGTTCCACTTTTTCCCCCCTTGGGGCATTTTTGTCTTTTCATTTAAATATATATATATATATATATATTTATTAAAATTATAGCTTCACACCAAATGTATATTTTATAATTTACTCCTCCAATCCTTTTGATAAGTTTTTCTATCAATTAGATCAATATCAATTCAAAAAAAGTATAATGAATGCGCAAGTAGAATTTCAAATGTACCTTTATATAATAAATTTAAAAAGTGATGTTATATTACTTTTTCTTTTTATGAAAAAATAATTTTAAAAATATTTTTAAATATTATTTAAAAAGCTGCACCGTGACTTGTAAATAAGATCAAATAGACATTTTAAAATATGTCTTATAAATAGAACTGGAGAGAGTAATTTTATTTTGATTCCAATCCTGATTTTAATTTCAATTATAATTTTAATTTTATTAAAAATTCTATCATCATACCATACGAGCCTTAATCCAATTATTTTGCATATTGAATGAAGCCATCACAAGAAGGGACTCCACTCAAGTTGACTCAATTCAAGTTGACTCCATTCAGGTGAGCCCAGCCAGGTTGTAATGTGTACCATTTGGAGTTCATGTCCCTTCGTCTTAGAGCCAAGAAATCTATCCCAGCCTCAAATTGGAGATCATCAATATGGTTCTCCGTACTTATGAAAGTGATGTCCTCCTCACACTAGAGGGTCCCATTTTCTTTTTCTAATGTCACAACTTGTTTTAGGTCTTTCGTCTTGTTAAATTATGGGAGAATTTCAGTTAAAAATTATTGTAAAGATTTAATTTTAGATAGATTCAACAAAATTTTGAATTTTCAATTAAATTAAGGAAGAAAAATTAAAAAAATTTTAACTATAAAAATAAAATACTTTTCACTTGTTATACATAATATTAATTGTTAATTTTCTTATCTATTTTTAATTTATAAATTTCAAATTATAACTCAATTTCAAATAATTATATAATAAAGAAAACACTGCAAATATAGATGTTTAGATCGATTAACTGATTTAAATTTAATATTTCTAAAAAGTATGGATTAATCCATACCATTAAATTAATATCTGTTATTAAAATTTTATCAGAAAAATTCATATTCATATTTATGAAAAACTACAACGAAGAATAAAATACAGCGACAAGATATTAAGTCCGTGCATGTATAAAGTGATGAAGGTACGATATCCCCTAATGGCGCGGGGAGGCAAGAGCTTCTCTTTGACGGAGACATCGGCTGCCAGCAATCAAGTTACAAATTGTACGATTGAATTTGATAATTTAGAATTAATATTATTTCAAATAATAAATTAATTGTACGGCTAAATTTGATTGATGCGCAATTTAGAAAATTGAACTTTCTACAAATTATAGTTTACAAATTGAAGTTAGAGAAAAGTGATTATTATAATGTAATTTAAGTTTAAATATTTTTTTTGTTTTTTTAAAAAGCCGATCTTGCCAGAAAGTGATGAAGAAAACCAGGGAAATCAAAATCATCCATCACGGCTTTTTTTTTTTAAAAAAAAAAAGAAAAGCATGAAAAAGGAGCCAACAACAGGCTTTTGTCTTGCAAATCAAGATCTTAGAGTCCCAAAAGCTAAAACAAATAAAGGCTACTCCCTCGTTTAAAAATAAAAATGTAATGTATTTTCAATTAAATATCACAAGCAATCAATTGTTTTTAAATTAATATAATATTTTTATACTTATTTATATTTAATAAAATATTTTATTTTAAAATAAATATAAACTAATTTATTTATTATCAATATTTTTTAAAAATATAATAATTACATGTTGAAATATTAAAAATGTATTATATTTTTAACATACAATCAATCAAAAAATGCTTTAAAATTTTAATGAAAGAGTAAGTAATTTTGTAGTGTATTTTCTCCTATCTTTAATTTAGGAAAAAAAATTAAAAGATCTTTTATACTTAATATAAGATAAAATAAATTAAATAATTATTTTTTTAACTTTATCCTTCATTTATATTTTAAATTTCTAAATAACAATTTAATATGATTACTAATAGCATAGAAGAGTAAAATTGAAAAAAAAAACAGTTTATCAATTTTAAATACGCTTTTTCCTTTGGTTCAAATATTAATAACTTTTTTTAAATTTTAATTCAAAATATAAACAGCTTAATATTTATAGAAATCTTGTTCTATTTCAACCATTGTATTTATTAATCTAAATTTTTATTTATATCATGAATATTATAACTTTTTTCTTACTTATTACTCTCTCCTATCTTTATTATAAAATATTTTTACTCATTTTACTCATTTTAAAAAAAATTAATTGTTTTTTGATATTATAAAAAAAAAATTTTTTATCCTTGATTTTTTAATAACACCACAACTACGTTAAATATATTTATGTTAATTAATAAAAAATAAAATTATAAAAAATAATTTAAATATTATAAGGTGCCTTTCGCTTTGAATAAAAGATATTTTTAGAAAGGTGTCATGTAAATGGGATCACACAAGGAGCACAAAACAAGCGGGCAGGCAAAAAAAAAAAAAGAAAAGAAAAGAAAACAATGGGCTTGTTTGGTAGACAGTTTTTTGTTTTAAAAAAT
Source organism: Prosopis cineraria (assembly GCF_029017545.1). Lineage (NCBI taxonomy): Eukaryota > Viridiplantae > Streptophyta > Magnoliopsida > Fabales > Fabaceae > Prosopis > Prosopis cineraria. Next base: position 35,012 of record NW_026556308.1, on the reverse strand, counting down.
AAAAAAAATATGTCCAGTAACATGTTTTTAAAGAATATTTAAGAAAATAAAAAATAAAATATTATTATAAAAAATAAAAAAATAAAAATATTTTTTTTAAATATTTTACAATTGTTGTTGTGAAAAATAATGAAGAATTTATTTTATTTTTTTTGCAGAACATATTTTACAAAATAACGGTTGTTAGGAGCAAGTCAATATATTTTTGATGAAAATAAAAAAAATCATTTAAGAAATGATGGGGAGCGGAATGAGGAGAAAGACAGAAGAGAAAGGGAGAGACATGGATACATGCATGCCAGTTATTGGATGATATGACGAGGCAGAGGAGCAGCAGACAGAGTACAGTAGGCGTAGCGTAGGAAGACAGTGATGGTAGCGAAGCGGGCTAGTCTGAGGCTACGATGAATCCAAAAACCAAAAAATATCAGAGAAAGCAGTTATGGGGGGATTTTACCAGCGTGTAGGGGTCAGCCTTTGTTATTATTGTCATAGGAGGCTGCAAGCGAGAGCGCAGGCTTCGAAAAGGCAGACCAAAGGCACGTGAAAACGGCAATCCTATTTACTGCTCCCTCCCACTCTCTTTATTATTATTGTCCTCCCCTCTCTTCCTCCCCCTTCTATAGCTTTCTCTTTTCCTGTTCTTTTCTCCCTCTCTCTCCACATCAAAATTCATCCTCATATACTACCATTTCTATATCCAAGTGGACCATATCAAATCCTTATGGACTCCCTTGTCTTGTTTTTAAATGTAATTTTATTTTAAAATATTTTTTAATTTAAAAATATTATATCTTTTAATAAAATAATTATTTATTTTTTAATTAATTTTATTTTTTTATATTTATTCCTATTAAACACCTTATAATAAATATAAATTCATTATCTATAGGACATTTTAAAAAAAGATAATAATTATACTTCAAAAAATTAAAGATGCCTTATATTTTTGAATATATAACTTCTTAAAAAATATCTTATATTTTTTAACAGAGAGAGTATAAGATATTTTATAATGATTAAATTATTTTTTTAAGTTTTATTTGTTATAAGACTGAATATGTTTAATATAGTTATATCATTTTTTAAATTATGAGTAAAAATAAAATTATATTTCATTTTTTATGATATTAAAAAAATTAACTATCTTTAAAATGTGTGAAATGGTTAAAAATTATATTATAATAAAGATAGGAAAGAGAGTATCTTATTCTATATATATACACATTCCTTCTAATCATTTTTTAGAAATTTTTGTTGGATTAAAATAAAATAAATAAAATAATTTTTATAATAGTTTTTTTAACTATATCCCTATTTTATTATTAATTTTTTTTAAAAATATGTATTAAAATTTCAATTATCATATCATTAAGGAATAAAGTATACTTGTAGTTCTTCAACTTTACACAAAATTTTATTTTTATCTCTAAATTTTATAAATGGTATTTTCATTCCTTTAATTTTAATATCATTAGTTTAATTGACAAAATATTTTACATTAAATTTTTAAATATTATTAAAACATTCTTATATGTTGACTTATTAAATTTATTTTTTAAAAAATAAAATACTAAATGGCACAAAAAATATGAAGGGGAAGAGACATTATTCTCGTGTGAATGTAAAGATGTAAGGTCTAGATCGGGAGAAACAATCACGCCATGCCTATGATATCATGTCCGATTTTATCTGAACATTAATCAATATGAAGGGAACTTGATCTTTCAAATATTTAAACCTTGGAAAAACCTTGGATTGGGATTATTTTTATAATTTATATCAATGTATCTCTTCATATCCGATCTTATCTGTCAATTAAGTATCTATTTAATTTTATAGTAATTTTTTATTAATTATCGTTACAATTTTTTTGCAAACAATATAATAATCCTTTTTTATAATACTAATTAAATGAATAATATGTTTTGTTTAATATAATGATAAGGAAATTTACACCGTTTAAATAAATGAATAAATAGATGATATTGAAGATGTAGAGAGGCATTGAGAAAAAATATGGAGAGAATCTAATCTCGCTTATAGACTCATGAAACTACGAAAACTTACAGGACATTTTGAATTATAAATATTAACCGATAGATAAACATTTTGATGGTTAATTACTTCAATTCAATCTCTTGGGGGGGGGGGGGAATTAACCCTACATCTCTGGCTACTTCTTCTAGAGACCACCACAATATATGATATTGTTAACTATTATCTTCATTTTAAATTATAAGGTAATTTGAATCAAGGTTATGCAAATCAATAAAGATCACTAATAACATATTACAAACTTTTTTTAAATAAAGACATAAAATTTTTAAAATGTGTTTCATTTAATATAAATTTAAATCTACACATTTAATCATTGTATTACATCATTTAATTCTTTTTTCACTTAAAGAGTAACATTGAAAAAAAAAATCACTGATGTAACTTTTTTTTTTAAATTATCTTAAACTTTGGGATAACAAAATACTTTTAAAATTATCTTATAATTTAAAATAGAGAGAGTATTTCACAGTTCTAAAGAAAAGTTAGTTAAAGCTTTAATCTCTTAAAAACTATACATCTTTTCAATTATACATTCTTTAAATACCTATATAAGTGCATAATAATGACAATTGAAATATTATTTTGAAAAGAGTAATAAATGAAGTAATGATATAGTTAAAAAATTAATTATAAAAATTACTTGATATCCTATATTTTGTAGCAAATAAGATTTGTAAAAGATATCCTATATTATAGTTTGGAAAATACTTTTAAAAAAAATTGTTCTCCTATTTAGTATTTATTAATCAATTGTTCATGTATTCATGCATATTTATTACTCCCTCCGGTCCCATTTATAAGTTCCATTTTAAAAAGTACATTTGGTCCCATTTATAAGTCATAGTGCGTCTTTTTAGGTAATATTTGAGAGGTATTTTCAAAATCACCCTTCATGAGAGAGAAAAAGTAACAGGACATTACTTTTTAGATTTGTTATATAAGGGCATGTTTGAAATTTTACTTACTTTTATTTCTTATACTTTTATTGTATTGGTATTAATGAAGTTGGTAGAAATGACTTATAAATAAGACCGGAGGGAGTACTTGATACGATCCTCCTTCAGAACCAAAACAAAAAAAAAAGAACAAAACAAAAAGAAAGAAGAAGAACAGAAGGGGGGGAGAGAGAGAGCGCACAATAGAATTCCTATATTTCTTAAAATTTTTTTTTACCAACCTCCTGTATATCTTAATTAATTCTGAATTTTAAATGAGTTTTTAATGCATATATTTCCGCAACGTAACATATTGACATATGCGATTTTTTTGGGCCTGACACATATTCGATTTTAATTAATAAAGATCTTGTTAGTTGTTACCCTCTGTTTTCGCATTGAGGTTAGAATGCATTTCAAATCTTGTCTTCTTGGGTGTGTTGCCAAACCAGTTTCAAATTCAAATTACTGGCTTTATCAGCCAAAATCACATCTGAAAATGAAAAAAAATACTAAAAAAGTGTGTGTGAGAGAGAGAGAGTGCGCGCGCGCGCTAGTACAACTTATTCGAGTGTTTGTGTGTGTGTAAGAGTGCTAGCACAACTTGTTTTTTCATTTTTTGGCCAGAACAGTACTAGTACACCTTATTCTTTATGTTTTAGGTATTACTTTTTAAATCTTTCTTTACGAATAAATCATAAATTTTTTATTATGCAATAAAGCTCTGCCCGTGTGAACGCTCGCAGAAAACATGAAAATATTAACTTTTGACCTAACTCATTCAAACATTTATATATTAGAAAAAATATAACATAAGAAAGATGTATGTAAAATAATTGCATCTACTTTTTTATGTTTTATTTATAAATTATTTTTAATATATTTTATCAAAATTAATGACAATTTTAAATCTCTATAACTTTATCTTAAAATTTAATTATTTTTCATATCCATTTCAAATAAGAGCAAAAATAATTACTTATAATAAATTTTCAATATTTAATAAGAGTAGAAAATTAAAGTATAGAAAATAGTGAATTGCATAAATAAGATAAAAATTAATAGGCTAAAATATACATTACTTGTCTAAACTTTAAACCATGTGAAAATAACATTCTTAACCGTTAAACCTTTATCATGAAGGGCCCTCAATTTATACATTTATGCAGATAATTTTATATAATTAATTTTATATATTAATTATCTATGCATAACTTAAAGTTTATGAGGATTATTTGTATATTAATCAAAATTTAAGAACTTAAATATACACAAAAATAAAATTTAAAGGATATATAATGAATAGCTATAGGTTATTTGCATAAATCTGAAAGCTTAAAAAGATTTATTATTAAATTTTAAATATTAATAAAATTATTTGTATATAGCTCAAAGTTTAGAAGAGTTGCGTGTAATTTAACTAAATTAATATTATTTATCTATCTTATAAATATGACAAAGGGAGTAATAATTATACATTTTCGAACGGCTCAATCAGTATTTTGCAAAAAGGTACGGAAATTTGGTGAACTCAAACTAGAGAAGTCATTTAAAGTTTTAGAAAAACAAGATTACCAATAGATGAGAATTGTAATAGTTTTAACAAGAGTTTTCTTTATTTGAATTGGTATGAATACGGAAAATATTTTTAAAAAACTTACTTACAATCATAAGCTCGACAAATGATAATATTTGAATTTAACTCAATCATATATTCATACATATATATATATGGAGACACACACTAATGAAGACATATGATGTTACGGCACCGACGCAGTCCGAGGCTTGGTCACATTTTTCATGCACTTATTTTGAAACACATTCATATCAAGGTTGCGTGATTCCCCACATGACGGTGTCCAGCATTAGATTAATAAATATCATTAAATATAATTTATTATTTTATTTTTAAAATAAAAATATAAACTAAAATTATCTTTTATTTAATATTTCATTTGTAAAATAATATTAAAAAATAAATATAACAAAAAATAATATTATAATTTGGGTGGAGGTTGTAGATTAAATAGATTATCTATATTATCTAATAAAAGTGAAATGTTAGAATTACTTATTATAAATTTTAATACCTAAATTTGAAGTTCAAAAAATTAAAAAAGTAATACAAAATATATTAGATCCTTTAAATAATTTAATCTTATGCCTCAAAATATTTTCACACGATCTTGATGTCTCAACAAAACGACATTAAAAAAGGTACAAGGAGCATGCTTCAATCACTATGCATGGACACCAATTTTTCTCAAGTATTGACAGTGAAAGATAGATCTATGACAATGAGAATTGTCCCATGTACATGTTGAATTGTCAACTAGTATTTACTCAAAAGACAATAATCCTATGGCACTTGTACTATATGTTGTGCTGGTTATTTTTCACTTTTTCCACCTTAGAGATTAATTTAATTAATTAAGAATACTATTACCTTCTCAAAATATAATTACGGTTTACACCTAACTATGCATAGATTAGGAGAGGAAATTAAATTAACTCATTAAATCTTTAAAAAAAATCCGTATTGAACTCAAAAAATCCTGTTCAAGGAAAGGAGCTCAATGTACGCATTCAATGCTCATTATGTGTGGCTCAATTTGAGCCTTTTATTTTACTTTAAAATGATCTTTGCCTTTTGTTTAAATTAATTTTTAAGTACTTTTAAATGTTGTGTTTATTAATATAAACATTATAAAAAATTTAATATTAAATCTTGATTTATCTTCAATACTTATACAGGAATGAGTATCGTGGTACTCATCATTTCTAATGAGTTTATTTTACATTTATTAAAATAAAAAATATAAAAATATAAAATTTTAATAAATTTGGTCATCGCCAATTTGATCGATACAGGTTTAATTTAGGTGATCAAATTTAAAATTAAAAGTTTTTATAATTTTACAATATAACTATTTAGATACACATTGGACAATTTAGATATAATCTAGATAACTCAATTTAATATTAAATTTTTTAATAAATTATACAAATTAATTATTTAGATATACTCTTGAGAATCTAGATTTAATATTAAAATTTTTTATAATTTGTATATTAATAAACAAAATATTTAAAAAACACTTAAAAATTAATTTAAATAAAGAACAAAGATTATATCAGAGTAAAATGGAAAGCTCAGATTGGGCCACGCATGATGAGCAAGCATGCTCGCCAAAAGTGATGAAACTAACTGTGTACGCAAGGAATTCATGGGGTCGGTACCATTGGAGTCAGTATTTCCAGGAAAAAAAAAAAGATTTATGTTTTGAGATAATAGGAGTCCTCCTATCTTCTTTATAGTTAGTTAAATATCAAATGCTTTTCATAAATTTTCTTTAAGCAAACTAAAATCTTTGTTTTAAGTTAAGAGTGAAAGATATCGAAGCATTTTTGAGGACGTGTCATTGATATTTTATTAAATTTTGTAAAAGATTTTATATCAAATATGAATGGGGTAATTGATATGAAGCCCACTGAAGGACTCCAGGCCCAATGAATTAGTGAACATTCTTTGTAGGTACTAAGGTTTTAAATGCAACTATTTTCAAAAGTGAAAATATAAAACTGTCCTTAATGAGTTAAAATATTTGCGTTGAACATTAACCAAAGGAAATTAGCAAAAAAATATCGTAAATAACAAAAAAAAGTTGAATTATTTACAACAAGAAATTTATTCATTCACAAAAGTTAATGTGTGTTTACTCTTGCATTTGAAAAAATTTTGGAAGCTAATCAAATGAAATTAACAATAGAAGGTATGTAAATGACAAGCAAAATTTAATTATTTAAAACAAAAGTTTGTTTATTTTCAAGAGTCAATGTGGGTTTTTATTTATATTTGACAAAATTTATTAGTTAACCAAATAAAATTAACAATAGAATATTCATAACAACAAAAATCTAATTAATTACTACAAGAAGTCCTTTATTTACAAAAGTCCTTGTAAGCTTACATTTAAAAAATTTACAAGTTAACCGAAAAAAATACCAAGAAAAAGTTAATAAAATAACAAGAAATCTCTAATTATTTATAACAATAACTCTGTTCATTTACTAAGATTTACATGGGATTACATATGCACTTGTGGATAGTAAAATTTACAAGTAATTTGAAGAAAATTAATAACAAAAAATATTCATAAATAATAAGAAAAGTTTAATTATTTATAACAAACAAATCCGTTTGTTCACGCAAGTTCATGTGGATTTATTCAAAGAGGGTTCAGTCTTTTCTGTTTCAAATATAATTACACTTGATATTTCAAAATATATTGTTGTGAATATGTTGTTTGGGTGAGTAAGGGATGTGATTCTCTCGACATGAATAGATAAGATTTTATAAATAGGGTAAAAGTGAAGAAGGTGATAAAGGCGAAAGTAGAAGCCATGGAAATTGAAGGGGGAACGACAGCTGGCTATGTTGGGACATGACAAGACAATTCTACTTTGTTGGGATATGAATAGATAAGATTTCGTTGGGTGTGTTGAGATTTTAGTCGAATATAATTAATTATAAAAAAATTGATTAATATAATTAATTTTAAATATAATTAATTATATTATGTGATCTATAATTAATTAATGAAATTGATTTTAATCGAAATTAAAAATTAGAATTGAAATACAAAATTAAAAAGCATAATTAAAAATAAGGTAAAATATATCCAAGTACATGTTAAAATCATTTATGCATCCAAATTCATGTTTTCAAAACAAAAAAAAAATCCAAACACTTATCATATATGTCAAAATCAATTATGAACCTAAAATTATAATTTTCTTAAAAAATTCAAACACTTCTATACATACCAAACTTAATTATGAACTTAAAACATGATTATCTCATAAGTTATTATTACTTATTTTTTCAATTCAAATTTTTAATTAATTATTATTTTAACCTCTAAAATTGATTTCAGATGTTATCCAAATAGGCACTTTGAATTCTGGAAGGAACATTGCAGTGCTATTTCCTCCGCGGTATCCTCGATTTAACTTTGAATCAGCCCAACTGGGCCAACTATGCAGTCACAGTCACTTATTAATAACCAATTTATACCGTTCTTTGGACAAAAATATGCAAATATAAATAATAATTTATTTAATTTTCACACCATTTATTTTATAATATACAAAAAAATATTACTAACATTTTATTTTTAAAAATTTAAGATATTTTTTAATTAATATTGTCTTCCAATAAAGTAGTGAATTATCTTTTAAATTAACATAATTTCTTATTTATTTTATTTTCCCACAATTTATTTTATAATACACAAAAAATATGACTAACAATTTATTTTAAAAAAATTAAAGTATTTTAAATGAATCATACCCCCAAATAAAGTGGTCAATTGTCTTCAAATTAACACTATTTTTTAATATTTACACTTATTTAATATAATATTTTATTTTAAAATAAATATAAAATAATTTATTTGTTATGAGCACTTTTAGAAAAATTACATTAATTATACATTCAAACACTAAAAACACCAAGTATAATTAATAACCTCAACTTTTAATCAAAGGTGAATTTTTTGATTTTGGGACTAGATAGATCTTCCACCAGATGGAGCTCACCAGAAAGAGATTGGTTTAGACTAGATACTAATAATTTCATTAACATCATAATATAAGTTATTAACTAATTTAAATTTTTAAAAAAATTAGTTAAAATCTTGATTTTCTAAAACTTTTCACATACCTTGAGTGTAATAAATAAAACAATTGACTTATTTAAATAACTCACATTAATTATACAATAAAGTAAGGGTATAATTAGTGAAATATATAACATTTATATAATTTTTTATATTTTGAACTATACAAAGCTTCTAAAAAATCACTATTAGAAAAATAAAATTCAGTGAGGAACAAATTCCTTGCTAAATACTATTTTTCCTAAATAAATTGCATTTTAGTGAGAGATTTTATCCCTTGCTAAATTCGTAGCTAAAAAGAGGCTCACTAAATTTAGCAAGGGATTGTATTTTCATCGCTAATTAGTAAAGAATTCAATCTCTCGATAAATTTCTTACTAATACTATTTAAAATTTGATAATTCAGTGAGGGATCAGTCTTTCATTAATTTCTCACTAAATATGCCTTTGTTTAAAAATAGTGATGTCACATCACCCGCTATGTGTGTGTAAACTTATAACATGTCACCAATAATCTCGTCCTTTATCAATCACCATGTCACCCACTATCTCGTGCCTCATCACCCACCATGTCACTTTTGCGACAATTCATAATATGTTATCGTTTATCTTGCACCATGTCACTTGCTCCTTACTATGTTTTATATTCATTATGTTTATTTCAAACTCAAGACTTGAATCCCTTATCTCATATTCTCTCTTTCTTTGCTAATTAAACTTAAAGTCACCAACAGTTATTACATGAAAAATTAAATATATATTATTTAACTACATAAATATATCAAATAATATATTATAAAAATACACACATATATACATATTAAATTTTATTTTTAATTATTACTATGTTAAAAATATTTATATTTTATTTAAATTATTCTTTGCATTATATTTTTTATACAATATTATTTTATTAATAAAAATTAACTTAAAATAAAGAAAATATTAAATAATTTTATTATGAATATTTTACTTAAATTTTAAATTTAATTTTTATTTTTAAATAAAAATAATTAAATATATAATTAAAAGTCATTGTCGAAAGTTTTTTTTTTGTAGTAATTACCTAGGGATAGAATCTCTCGCTAATTATCATGTTTTGGAGAGTGATTAAAAGTCTCTCACTAATTATCTTATTTTGGAAAGAGATTGATAGTTTCTCACTATTTTTCTCGTTAATTTTCTTATGTTAGAGAGGGATTAGTAGCCCCTTACTATTTTCCTAACTAATTATCTTATTTTAGAGAGGGATTGACAGTCTTTTGCTATTTTTCTCACTAATTCTCTTATTTTAGAGAGAGATTGATAGTTTCTTGTTATTTTTCTTGTTAATTTATAGTTAAGCTATGAAATTAATATCCCTTGCTACTTTCCTCACTAATTTAGTATTTTAAAGAGGAATAGATGATTTTTCATTAATTTACATTTTTTTAATAGTGAATGACTTATATTATATTCCCTTCATTCCTATATATAAGAGGTCTTTTAAAATTTATTTATCTTTAAATATAAAATGTTGTTAGAATATTTTTTAAAGAATGGACTATTATACCCTTATTAAATTAAAAAGATGAAAAGATAAGTATTCTCATTAATTTATTTTAAAAAGGATATTCATTTTTTATTTACAATAATTATGAAAAAAAATTAAAATATTATTTTTTTAATTAGATAACTAACTTTTATTAGCTTGCGTGATTTAATTAAAAATATTTTATATATAAGAATAGATGGAGTAATTTGAAAGGAATATATAGTGTTACAACTTGAGGAGGTATCCTTTATGGCGGTAAAGGAAATTGAATAAAAAGCTTTTCTAAATATTTTGGTTATTATCCTTACATAGAAGCATACTCCCTCTGTTTCTATGTATAAAAAAAAAACTATATCACACAATTTAAGAAAGGTGGTTAACCATAATAATTATGCTTAAAAATAAAAAAATTAAACTAAAATGCCACATGTTAATCAACATAAATATGCATTAATTATTTCTCGTTAATATAAATTATGAAGGATGATTTTAAAAATGTCACATGTTAATCAACATAAATGCTCATTGAAACATGTGATTTTACTTATATAAAAGAATAAATAAAAAGTAATAGTTTATCTTATAAATAAAAATGAACGAAGTAACTCATAGATATCCTTGATGACCTAATCCTTTGTTGGAATATTAAAATTCACAAAGTCAACGTCTAAATTAACTATTTTAAGTACTTTTGATATGTTAATAGATGTACAGATTAAATAGCTCATCAAACATTTCATCACTCTCACATTATCACTATTTTTGACTCTTTATCTTTAGGGAGTAAAAGCTTGTTAATTTTTCCTGTGACTTAATTTTTTTTTTGGTCTCCATGCATGGTTTTTTGTAGCCATCAATACATAAAAAGAAAATGGAACCTGGATGGACGAGGGAGGGTTGATGAGAGAGATTGGGGGGGGGGGGGAACCTAAATTTTATCATATGCTTGGTTGAATTATATATATAAGTGGCATTTTGAAAGAATTTGTGCTCTTAAAAGTTAAGTTAAAAAGTCACTTCACAAGTTTTACCCAAAAAAAAAGTGACTTTACAAGAATTTGTGTATAATTAATTACTCTATTTTAAATACGTCATTTTTCTCAATTTTCATGAGGTGATAAAGAATGTTTATTTTTAAAAGTTTGTGATTTATTAAAGGCAAGAATAGAAAATCAAACAATTTTTTAGGAAATTTCAATAAGTTAACTAAGTTTTCTAGATTATGTGAATTGATAATAGGTGATATATATAATAAGGACTAGAGGGAGTACCATTTAATTATTTACTCTCTCTGTCCAAAATTATACCAGATTGCTCAATATATTTCACAAACCAATAAATAAAAATGGTTGTTCATTTCTATAAAAATGACGTCTTTTTTCAGTTCTTAAATCCTTCATTACGAAGACCTTTTATCATTAAGAGTAAGAAGAAGTGTTTATTTAAATTGTATTTTTCATCGACATACTAATACAATGATAAATTTTACAAAATAATTTCAAAAATTATGTCCTACATTTTCAATCAGTTTAAACGAAAAAAAGTATCTTAGAATTTAAATTTGGACAGGAGGGAGTAAAAGTTATGAGGATTTGTCTCTTAATTAATAATTGTGCCAAGAGCCGTCTCCATCTTTTTTTGTGCCACGTTTCTCTAGTCCGATGAGTTTAAGTTTTTTGTTTAGATTAAGCATTAATCAATGTTTTAACTCAATTTCCTAAGTAGATTGTACTTTTGTCTTCTTCCACTTCCTTTCTTTTTTGCAATTATGAATCTCTGTTCACTTTTTGAGTTGAGTTTGGTCTGAATCTTTTGTGGCACTAATTTTGAGCACAATCATGCCTAGATCCTCAGATTCCAATGGAGAATTGAATCTCGTCTTGTAGAGCTCGCTTTTAAATTCATTTTGGGGATTTTTCCAAGGGCAGCGGAGCAACTCAACTCACAGATCTTTTGAGTTTGAAAAATTTCAAAGTTTAATTTGAAAAACAAATAGGAAAAACACTTTTTTAAATTCTCCACTTTACTCAAGTTTTATTATACGTTTTTATGTATTTTTATTATTGTTGTTTTAAATCCTTACATTTTTTGCTGTTTGCAAAGTTAATCTCCATAATTTGAAAAAGACATTGAAATAGTACAAATGGTGGTAAGACATTGAGATGGTACAAACAGTGATAAAATTGTTAATGTGTCTACTATCACTGTTAAATTTGTGTTTATGTTTTAATTTGGTGTTGATGTGGATTTTTTAATCAGCAAAAATAAATAAAGGCCTTCATCAGATCAAATTAAAAATGCTGACCTAGACTCTCTTGAACGCACAAGATGCCCAAATAAAGAAAACTTGACCTACACCCTCTTGTTTCCTAAGGCACGAGAAAATCAAATGGGACGTAGAGACCCCACAACTACGATGTCAAAAAGTGTTCGAGGACGCTAGAAAAGAGTGTTTGATGGTGCTGGAATAGTTAGTGCCAGTGAACAATCATCTGACAGTGGTCGAACGAGGCAAGACTTCAACATTAAACTCGTTTGTATACTCGTTTGACCCTCTTATTTATGTCCGAGCCAGCCTTTTTAATTTCATCTAATTGAGGCTTTTTATTTTTGCTAATTAAAAATCTATATCAACGCCAGATTAACATATAAGTACAAATTTAATGGTGTTAATAGACATGTTAGCAATTTCAGCACTGTTTATGCGATGTCAATATTATGACAAAATTATAAGGACCAACAATAAATACAGGAAAAAGGTATATAGATCTAAAATATTAAAAAAAAATGTAAAGATTTATAATAAAATTCGAGTAAAGTGTAGTAATAAAAAATTATTTTTCCTAAAAAATAAAATAAATTAATTAATCAAGTTGATTCCAAAAGTATAAGCATGTTTCTTTTCTTTCTTTTTGCCACATAAATACAAGTGTGATTTGAACACATTCTTTGAAGTTACTATTTTGCAACGACACATTTTACTGTTTGATGGTACGACCTTTATCTCTCGTTCAATGTCATTCGGAAAAATACCTCTGTTGCATTATATTTGATTTCATCTAAATTTTCGTAATTCCAATCACGTAAACAATTCTAACTAACCCCCTCCTTGGGTTGCAAGTGAATGGGGCAAAACATGCCAGTACGCCCATTATATTTCGGACCTTTTGGGCCTGTTAAGTGCAGTAATGAATTCGGAATTGGAGGCACGTGGTATAGTTTATGACTTCGTCAGAAAATTTTAAGTGCCAAAGTTGGGATGGCCGAGTTGGTCTAAGGCGCCAGATTAAGGTTCTGGTCCGAAAGGGCGTGGGTTCAAATCCCACTCTCAACATATTTGTATTTATTTCATTTTTCTATGACTTTTTCTAAATATCATATTTTTTACTTAATTATCATATTCTTCCACCTGCTGATATTTTCTGATTTATCAACAGTTTGGATTTTAAAATATTGCAAATAAGTAGAATATAATTAGGAGAATGATAGGTCGGTTATACAGAATTAATTAATTTAAATTAAATTTTAAGTGTTAAATTTTAAAAATTTAAACATTTCACTTTTAATTTTACAATTATATTATAATGAATTTACAATTTATTTTTCACATTTTAATATAATAAAAAAATAAATAAAGTTATTTTTCCTGTTAAAATTTAAAACATAAATTATAAATTTTTTACAAAAAATTGTAAAATTAAAAACCAAAATTACAAATGTTAAAATTTAACATGTAAAACTTAATTTAAATTAATTTACCCTTGAACCTATGTGTCATTCTCTTTATATAATTCTGATCCTCTCCGTATGAGCTAGCTAGCATATTTGTCTTTGCAACATTAACAGCAAATATGTACAATAACAATAACAATACTATTACTATACTATAACGTCTAAGCCACAAAGGGTGCTTACGTCGAGTGCGCATCAAATCAAGTCTTGCATTCTCTCGCCTAAACAATTGTAGAGAATCACAGTTCATCAGACCAGTCACTAAGCTCACTTTCGTAGAACAATCTATCCACGATTTGATCAATCACGGAATCGATGAAAGTGTTGCAGCCGATTGTGAACATCTTGCTCACTCTGTTTCGAGCACTTGAAAACCACGCAAACATGGCCGCAAATGCTACGGCTCCCAAACACACCCCTCCTGCTTCCACTATTCCTTCCATGTCCATCTTTCTGAACACTGAGTTCCCCGTCACGACTTCCATCGTCACAGTCCCTGCAAACACCATCTCCACCAAAAGAAAAACACATTCTCTTTTTAACTCATTCATGATTTCAAAATTAATGATTAATCATTGAAAATCGTTACACGATTCGTTGTGGATTCTTAAAAATATTGCGAGTCACTAGAAAGTAGAGAGATTAATTACCATAGCCAGGCGACCAGAGATGATCTCGAAATCGTGGCTTTTCTGAGAGCTTTCGATGTATTCAGACAGCGTGGCGAAGAAGGGGTACACGTTATCGGCACCGTCAACGACGTCCTTCCTAGTCCTGATTACGCTTCCTGGCCGATCAGAGCCGTAGGATCTCAGGTTACACAGCCGGGGCTGGAGAACGATGTTTGTAGTTTCTGGCTCCGCCGGTTTGGGTTTCGGAATGGAAATCTGAGCCGGAATTGCCTGCTCTTTCGAGTGAACCGTCCGTGCCGGCGGCCGCAGCTGGCAGTGCGCCACACGCGTTGGAGATGCCATCAATGCGGGATGAGAGGAGACGCTTGCAGATTTCTCGACAACGTTTGGTGAGTGATGGTTAGCGGGAACAATTTGGTGCTATGAAAACTGGAAGAAGTGGGTGGCCGGTGGGACCCAATAGCTACCACGTGTCGGATGCTCCGTTCAGTAACGTGGTTTTCAACTGGGGATAACGGACATTGGACAGGCGCTTTAAATGTTTGTAAATTGGGAAGAGAGCGAGTGATTTGGAGGGTGCGATAATTCCTAGAGGAGGAGGCTTTACATTTTCCATAAAGTTCGTGTGAGAAACTCCAATACGTAATGCGTGGCCCACCCCGGAACGAGAAACAAAACGTCGAAGGGAAGGCTATATGTGTCATTTTCTTTGTAAAGATATTTTCAGTTCTCCCCCTCAGTATGGTTAACAAACGTGTTATCCTTACATATAAATCCAAACACTAAGTATTAGTTTTATGGACTCATAATTATTTGAGCCCACTAAGCCGTTAAAATGGGCTAGAAAGTCCACCAACTCTGGATCAGGCCCATCATGGTAAGAATCAACCACGGTGGGGTCCACTATGGTCCTATAAGCGACCACGAGAGTACGTCTAGTCCTTTAAGAATTCGAAGAGAGATCCTAACATTCTCGTCCTTCTCATTCTTAGTATTAATGGGCAGTTCAATTATGACAAAGGATTGATGAATTTTAGGTTTTTTTTATAGTAAAACTTTATGGGATTCAATATTTTTGGGTTTAATTAGAAATAGATCTTCTAACATAAATTTTTTCCACACAAAATGTTCGGACTTTGAACATACCGAGAATGATGACATTTCTTAAATAAATGTCAGGTTTAATTGGAGTACATTTAATTTCCTTTAAAATATTACAAGTGTACTAATTTGATATGGAGAAGCGTGTTTTTAATATGTAGAACAAGTGGGTAAATTTTTGATATAGCATTAGAAAAACGATTATAAAGTTTTCAAGGCACAGTAACAAATTAAAGGCATTAACTTTTAACAGGTACTCGTTAGTCTTTTGTAACCATTCGCTCATTTAATGAAATATCGTTGCTCACTCCTCTCATTGGGTTTGATTTCTTATTAGTATGTTCCAACATCATGATAAGGGGTCATTACTAATATATTTAATTTTTTTTTCACCGCAGGTAAAAAATCACATAAAAAAGATAATAGCCAAAAACCATAGTAGTGTGATATTCAACAGTGTCTTGATTAGAGTAGAGACACTAGGCCGACCTTTGAAAAGGTTGGGTGTTTAAAAGGTTGAATATGGCCATAATTTTTCAAAGCAGGCCCCGCGAGCAAGTGGCTCTAATATGTTTTTTCCAGTTGAAACACTTGATACACGTTAAATTAATAATTATAAATTTGAATGGAAAAAATAACAGATATGATGAGTTATCCATCCTTGATGGATCTTCAAAATATGAAAAAGTATCAGTCCTTATGCACAATAAAGCTGGGCCCATAAGTGTCATATTCTCATTGTTATTTTGAAATTGGGAGGGATATACATACACGACTAAGCCATTGTTTCGTGGGAGTTGAATGTGAGTGGGGTGCAAGAAAACTAATCCACTCTCTGCATATTCTCCTAAACAAAGACCCCTCTCGTTCTGTCTTCCTCTTCTTTGTGTATTTGCTCTTGCAAACTGGGTTTGAGTAATGTGTTCTATCGCGTAATAATTTGAAGGTTGTGATTGCTAAGGTACGTACATACCTAATTGCAAGCCTAAATGGCAAGGCTTGTCTTTTGGTTCTAGATTCATTAGCACTGTAGTGATTTTGGTATATTATGGGTATCAAGAACCATAAAGAACTGGAAATGATTTTAATTGTTCTTTCACTAGTTCAATACATCTACTATTTTTGAATTATGAGGTGTAAGTATTGGTTTATTTAAATAATTTTCTATTATTGTGTAGGTTGTGCTAGGATTTATTTTAGTTTTCTAATTTGTATATTCTTTATTTTAAATTTTAAAAAATATTACTCATTAAAACTGATTCTTTTAAGCGTCACTACCTTCTAGAAACCCTAAATCACACGTCCAACCCTATTTAATTTTCGAGCCAAAACTAGTTTGGCCGTTTTTCCTGGTTAACAAGTTCGTGCAATAGTCACACATTACCAACTAGCAAGGTTTCAAAAAAGAGGAAGGTTATTCCTTGACTGGTCACCAATACCAATTTCCAATTTTTCTTTTAATTTTGAACAGATAACAAATTAAATATTCCTCCAACTAACAATTTAGATTCAGTTTAACTATCATATGTAAACCAAAATAATATTTGAATGAAAGTTGCATGATTAAAAGACAAAATTAACTATAATGCATTTATTTAATATAATATTTAATTGTATTTGTACATAAGGGCTAAATAAAAAATATAAAATGCTCTAAACATTATTATACCAGACTTATATGTTGAACTAATCAAAGTTGAGAGAAAGCAATTGTCTTCTCACAAGGGGAAGCCCAAAGTGGAAGTTATGTTGTTTCAGTAAGGTCCAGAAGATAGTAATTATTAGATCCAAAATAGGAATCATTTTCAAGATTAAATGACAAATTCACTTCTAAATTACAGTTTAAATACCTGATATATTAAATTTATTTTTGGCACAATATTTTTTTTTAACTTTTGAAAATGATTCAATGTAATTTTTATAAAAATTAATTTTGATCGTTAGTTGGCAAAAAAATCATGAAAAAATACCTCAAAAATTACATTAAAAAAACTATAGGAAAGGATAAAAAATTATAGATAGGGACTTTAAAATTACATAAAAGGACCAAGTATTTGACAAGTCCTTTTCTATAATATTTTTGTTGATTAATAGTTAAAGTTAATAATTATTAATGGTAGGAGACTATATTGCACTACTTGGGAAATGTTGAGGGAAAATATTATATTAAAAATAAATTTAGGATCTCAAATATACTCCTAGTCTTATAATTAGGAGTTAATTTGTTATATAACTCTTGTTTCAATGTAGTGATATGCTCCATTATATTGTTAAGCAAAAGATGACTTTTCTAAACGAGAATATCACAAGTTCCTCATTTCTTAGTCGGAATGGTACGTCCAAAACTATATGATTGATTGTCTCCACGAAACCATGTGCCACGTAACATGAAATAATTATTTTTATTTGGATGCTAGAAAGAAATGTAAAGGAAGAGATAAAAAAAATAAAGATAAAATAATATAATCAAAACATGAAGAACAATGGGTGAACCATATTCATTATAAAAGAGAAAAATAATTTAATTTATGAAAATAAGAGTTATGATTTATAAATTTTTTTAATAATATAATAATTCTTACTTTTATAATATATAATATTAAGTTTTATCATATTTATTATAAGAAAAAAAACATTTAAAGTCATTTATGTTTTAATTTTTTTCAATACATTTCATTTTTATTTTTATTAGTAACTGAACAAGACCTATGTTAAAGCATTGATATATAATGGATGATGGAAGTAATTAGAGAAGCTTCAAGAGCGTGCACACTTACCATTAAAAAGGTTATAAAACCTTTTCACTGTGTAACTTCGATTGATTATAATGATTCGCCCTGCGACACTAACATCTCAAGTTAGATTCAACAGTGTTTGTTTGTTCTACAACAAGCTTGCTCCATGAATTCAGGCTTTGGTCTTCCAGTGATAGGTTTAATTGTCCATATCTTTAGCTTAGGACCACCTGAAATAAAAAATATTCAAGTAGATTGAGTGTATTATATTATTGATAATTTATTTAATAAAAATATAATATTTATATATTATTAAATATAAATTAATTTTGATATTAATGATAGCAGGGAGAGAAAGTGTAAAAAATTAAATGTATATTTTATTATAAGAATAAAATCAATTAAAAAATATCAAACAAAATTTTATTTAAATTACTTGAAGTATTTTAATTGAAGTAGTGCACTTAATCTAACTAATTATTTCTCCTTTGAAAATAGAAAATAGACATAAAATATTCCTTTCTCTCCTATTTATAAATTACTCCTCCTATCTCTAATTATAGAACATTTTTGAAAATGATTTGGTATTTCAACATATAAGATATTTTAATAAAAATAAATTTTCATTAATTCTTCTTGTTTCAATATTATCGTTTCCTCCTTGTCATATTTTCTCTCCATTTAATATTTCACAAATAAGATATATTAAGAGAATAATATTTTTGAAAATTTATATTTATATTTTTTAAAATAAGAATATAAAGTATATTTAATAAATTTTATTAATATGTAGTATAATTTTACTTAAAACTGCCTTGTAAATTGAGACAAAGGGATTACTTAACATGTTTAATTAAAATAAAAAAAAACTTAAAATTCTTTATCTATTTTCAAAAATTTAATAAGCTTTTGACTTTCACCTTTATTAAATATACATATTTTATAAAGTACTTTCTTTTACTAACATTTAATGAGAGATAAAAGGAGAAATTAGTGATAAAAAGTTGATGACATACTTTATAAATAGTTGTATATTTTGCAGGATTTTAAAAACTCGACCGATCAATTTGACCGGTTCAACCGTGAACCGATTAATGGTCCGATTGATATAAATGAACCGTGCAATTAATGAACCAGTCAAAAACCAGCCAATCAGTCAACGAACTGGAAAAATCGAGCAATTGACTGGTTAGAACGGTTCAACATTCAAGTGATTGAATTTAAAAAAAAAAAAAGGAATTTGACGAGAGAGGCTACAGAAAAGGTGAAGATGGAAAGAAATGAAAGATATTCATTAAATTAAAATCTAGGAAAAAAATGTATTGTACAATAAGCCACTCCCTTAAATGCATTTTTCCAGCAATAAAACTACTTAATCGGCCATAAAATCATCAGTTGCTATGAAGACGTCATGGCGGAGGAAAATGGAGAAAAGGAGGACTGAAGGTAACGATTGGAGTTAAGGTATTAGGTTTGGGATAAAAAATTCTCTCTCCACGTGAACCATCCATTATTATATTATAATATTATATTAATAATAATAATAATAATAATACAGAGAGGAGCGGCGGAAGATTTTGAAATGAGAGGGGGAGTATAAATATTTATTTATTTTTTTGTTAATGCAAAAATTTTGATAAAAAATTCACATTAATACAATTAAATATTGTTTTCTGGGTAGTAAAAAAATCATGTTAAATGTTATTTATTTTTTTAAAAATGAAGTGAATAAAATAGATTATATTACAATATTATTATTATAAAATATTAAAATATAAATGTATAGATAACTTAGAAATTTTCTTTAATTTAAATAGTAGTTTTTATAATTTTGGATGAATTTATTTTGTGATATATATGTATATATATCATCTATAAATATTAAATTAATTATATCTGGTTCGATCATGGTTCGACTACAATCAGATCACAATCAGATCATTAACCCTTAATCCAACATCTCCTTAATATTTTGGTATCTTCTTGTAACTTGCAGGATGAGACTCTTCCTTTTTTTTTCCTTGCCATGTATGGTTGCATTGATAAGCATAAATTCCATATTTGGTGGTCTATTCATTATTCATTAATTCATGGCCTATATTATGATTAGTATTTAAAGATCCTTTTGGTTTAGTTGCTGTCCAGGTAGATTTGGCATTATGTTGATTAGATAGCATAATACAAATATGCCTAGGTTCATATGTTTTTATTATAAAAGTTATGAGTATGAATTCTCCAAAGACAACCATATGAAGTATAAATAGCAGTCACTCTTGCTTTCTCATTTTTCACTCAAATTATGTCAAAATTTTCTTGAATCACATAATCCCTCAAACTACTACTTCTAAAATCATTCACATTGATAAACATAAAATCTCTTTCTAGATACTTTGCCATTAACATCATACTCAAATCCTTTTCCTTTAACATTCTTAACAAATTTTCAACACCATCAACATCACTCTCTACAATATTTAGAGTACAATCATCAACAATTTGTTCACTCTCTTTACTGTCTTCCACTTCATCATCATCATAATCCTATTTAATACCCATAAAAAATTTATCAATAGGAGTTTCACTTTTATCCCAATTATCAATATCTTCAGCAGAAATTATATTATCCTACATTGAATAGAAATTTTCAAGTTAAAATAAAAAAAAAAATCAGATTTAGGTATGTGTATATTTGTATCAGATTTTCAAAAATAAATCATACTACTTCTATACTTTATCCACACATTAAGACAACGTATGAATTACTTAGCAGACAAAGCTAACAAAATAACATATACTATTGTTTGAAAAATCAGAATTGATTTCAAGAGAAAAAGAAATATATTGTGTTTCGGGAGGAGGAAAACATCATTGCACACTAAAACTGAAAACACAGTAAGAATTAATTAAGCATTAAGCAGTATATTTAAACAATATTTATGTGAAATTTTTTGCAAACAATGTTATGCACTCTTTAGTTTGCCCAAATCCTATAGCGATAGATAGAATCCCCAAAAAAATACACTAGGTTGAGCAACAATGATTTCTTATTCGATCAAAATCTTGGGTAATTAATTATATTATCTGGTAATTGATTTTTAATTTTTTAAATAAAATCACAAATATCAATAAAACTCATCAAATATACTTTATAATCTTACTTTTTTAAAATAAAAATACAAACTTTTAAAAATGTCATTCATTTAATACTCTATTTGTTAAATAATATTAAAGAGAGAGAATATATGAGAAAATATTATTAATAAAACTTTATTTTTATCAAAGTATCTTATATTTTAAGACTTTAAATCTCTTCCAAAAGTATTTTATAATTTGGAAAGGATTGAGTATAATTTAGGGATTTATTAGGGTAAGAGGTAAAATAATAAATAAAATGTATTTTAATAAAAATTTTAATTTTAAAAATAATATTTTAAAATATTTTTAGAATATCTCCAATGAAATTAACATATTGAACTAAATTGCATGTTTTTGAACTAGAGGGGTATCCTCTCAGTTAATGTTTTCATAATAGATATTTAGTTTTTCATTTAAAAAAAATAGAGAAGAGGTTTATATAATTAAACAGAAGAGTAGTCAGAATATTTCATTTTTTTAATTAGTGTGCTTGGATTAACTTTTTTCTTTACTGCTTATTGACTTTTAGTTTGGGAAAAAATTAATCTCCGCATAATGCACTGAGATTTTACTGGTTGTTGAGAAAATCTTCGTGGCCTTTTCGATTACATATTTGTCATTTTTAACATGTTCAAGAAGATGAGGTTTTAGTATCGGAGTCAAATCTCAGCCTCACATGTTGAATGTATTCTGTAAGTATTTTTTTTATTAAAAAAATTTTGATGAATTAAGTTTGGTAACTCATTAAAATCAGACTATGTTTCCAAATACTTACTATTTACAAATCACTTATATCAGTAGAGTTTGTAGGATTTGAACTCATAATTTTACGAGTTATAAATCAAATTATTATTAAATACACCAAATTTTGCTGATATTTTGTAAGCATTTTTTGTTGTCTTTGTAAAATGAATTTTATTACGAATATGAGAAAAGGAAGAAAACTTTGTATTATTATAGCCACAATAATTTCTCTAAACATAATTTTGTCGTAGAACTACAAATTATCCGACTTACTGTCTCTTGCTAGCACTGAAATCGCAATACACGGTCCGCCACCACCAATTTGGCCGAGAGGCATCGCGCGTGGCAAACAGTCGCGCATTTTAACTCTTGTCTCGTTTAAGTCAATGCACTGGCTTTGGCCCAAAAAAAAAAAAAAAAAAAATTCAATGCACTGGCATTTAAAATGGTTTTTTACCCTCTAAAATAGTTGTACTTGGCTAAAGAAAATGAAAATGCAAAACCCTAAAAGGAATTTCCATTCACATTTTATGCAAAACGTTTTTGTGATTTAATTTGTATAATAAACGTATTTGATTAAAACAATGTTAATAAGAATAAAAAAATAAATGTCAATAAAAAAGTTTAATTTATTTAAGTAATAAGTTACTTCTTTTAGTCCTATTTGTAAATTACTTGTAATATGTTTTATCAAAAATAAAAAAATTTTAAAATTTATTAACCCTTCAAATTTAAAATTTTTTCAGTTTTACCTAAATATTCATGTTTTAATAATATATTTTATTTTATCTCACCAGAATTTAATAGAGTAAAAAATGAAATTTATGATAAAAAAATAATGACATAAATAAGCCAGTCAAATTATTCTACTTTTACTTTAAAAATAGCACTGAAAAGAGTATTACTAAGAAAAGAGTATTACTATAACTATTTTACATAAAGGGATAAGAATGAAATATTTTCATCTTCTGAATTATATTCATGATTAGAAAAATTATGATTTCATTTTGAATTTTACTTCCATTTCTTAAGTTAATATAATGTAACTCTCCATTTCTATTTTAAATTGGTTTTTATGTAATTTATTTTAACCTAATTAACGATTTTGTTTTTAAATCGCTTTTAGTTGAGTATTTATCTAATTTATTTTTATTTAAATATATAAAAATGTATTATTTTAATTATTAAATTAATTTATATTTTATCATAAAGGGATAAGAATGAAATATTTTCGTCTTCTGAATTTTATTCATGATTAGAAAATTATGATTTTATTTTGGATTTTAGTTTCATTTCTTAAGTTAATATAATATAACTCTCCATTTCTATTTCAAATTGGTTTTTATCTAATTTATTTTAACCTAATTAACGATTTTTTATTTTTAACCTCTTTTAGTTGAGTATTTATCTAATTTATTTTTTATTTAAATATATACAAATGTATTATTTTAATTATTAAAATTAATTTATATTTTATTAATAATTCTACTTAATTTTATTCTTATGCCGATGAAACCCAATTTTTCCATCAAATAATTGTCGGATGTCATGCCCATCCATATACAGTCAAAACAGGTCAATATTTTATGTAGAAATTTGCAAATTGGTTCAATCATTCGGTATAAAGTATGTTTCCTGTTAAAGATGTAAAGTAATCTCATTAAAATACATTTTAATTTCATTTTCATCTTGTAAACACTTCAAATTATCAAATCAATTCAATCCTTATCAGTTCACCTTTTTTCGCGTCGAAACTGTGTTCTGAGTCTGACAATTGTATTTATCATAATTATATTGAAATTATTTGTTGTTTGAAAAATATTATTAAAAAAAGGCCATAAGATAATTTACAAAACCAACTAGTACCATATAAAACGTTATCCCAACATTATGTAAACGCTTTTAAACGCAATGGTGG
The DNA here is from genome assembly GCF_029017545.1 of Prosopis cineraria. Classification (NCBI taxonomy): domain Eukaryota; kingdom Viridiplantae; phylum Streptophyta; class Magnoliopsida; order Fabales; family Fabaceae; genus Prosopis; species Prosopis cineraria. Next base: position 10,801 of record NW_026556308.1, on the reverse strand, counting down.
CAATCTGCAATTAATGTTGTAAAGTATTTATGCTACAAAATAAAAAAAAGCTAATTTTACTGCATGCACAATAAAAATGAACTGTTGGCTAATTGTGTTGGATATACAATAAAATTAACTCTCGAAAAAGTTTGTATTTGATAAAAAGAAAAACTCAGTTTTACCATATTTCATTATGCGCATGAATTAAATATTTTTATATTAGTGTTTAGATTAATGAGATTTGAATTTGTATTTGAACCAAATTCTGTAGATAAAAGTCTATGAATTTATATTAATTTTCTTATTATAATTTCTTTTATATTTCAAATTTTTTTATTGTAATTATTTCAAGTTCCAGTTATTTTTTGCTCTCTGTTTCTTTTTACTATTGATATCTATGTTACTCTTGCCTTTCATTATTATCTCACTAATTGAAAAATAAAGATACACTTTTTACTTATAATATTTTATTTTTATTTGGAATCTTGGCCTGTTTCTCTTTTTTTTTAATTTTTATACTATTTAAATAAAAAATTTAAAATCAAGTCCATTAATCTCAATGCTTCAGTAATAGAGGTTTTATTTTATTTTTTTCGTGGGGCGAAAACATAGACATCATTTTAACAAGAAAAGAAAAGAAACAAGAAAGGCAAGGAAGGACGGTGTCCACTGTCCAGTACCTTCCTCGGCATGTCAATTAGTTGAAAAGGATCGGCCAAAATTTGAAGCGAGTGCAAGTACGCGCTCAAGGAAGCGCGTGAAGATCCACCCTGAATTTCTCATAGAAATGGCTGAAGATATCCACCATTTTTGTGCCAGTGACCCAGGGAATCCCTTCCCATCACTCTCCCGTCCCGTGTTGAAGTTTACTTCAATTCAAAGCTCAACTTCGACACCAAACGAATCCACGTTCTTCTCTCTCTTCATAAATTTGCTATCTAAATCACTATGCCCCCTGGTTATTGTCAATAATATGTTCGATCCTGGGGACGTGTTCGCTTTTGATAGCTCTGGGATTCCATGGCTGATTTGGATTCAGCTGGTCGTTCTGTTTCTCCTCATCGCTCTTCTTTATTGCTTCACCGTCTTCGCTTTGGATTCCTCCGACGATGCCTCCACCATCGCAGCCACCGAGGGTCCCACCACTACTGAATCTGCATCTACCAGTCGCTTACTTTTCGATGATATTCGACCGGCAGATAAACCTAGTGCTGCTGTTAAGCACGATTCCGCGGCCACTACCTTCGTAATCAACCGCAGACAGAATACACCGGTACCAAAATTTTCTTTCCTTCTTTCGTTCTTCTTTACACATACACACAAACACAATTTGGGACTATGATCTTGAATCAGAAACTTGGTGTATTTCTTGGTTTTCGCCTAATTACGGAAATCGCAGTCTTTTGGCTTGGCGTAGATTTTTTCATCTTCTCTCCTCTCTCTTTCTCTCTCTTGACATTGGTGTCTCGATCTATGGAGGAGGAAGATAAACCTTTTCTTTTGTTGTTGATATTCTTATGTTCTTAATACCTAATGAGCGTGGAAACGAAGAAATTTGATGGTATTGAAATCTTGACTTTCTCTCATTTCAAGAGACAGAACCGCTTGGTGTTTATCTCCGGCAATAATTAGAAGATTTAATAGTCCTTGCTCAGCTAATTCTTCATTCAGGTTTTATCTTTAGCCTGATAACTAGTATTTGAGTTGGACATAGAGGATAAAGTCATCACCAACCTTGAAGTAGTCCACTCCATTCAAATAGGGGCCTCTAATGTTCTTATTTATCATTCTGCAACATCATGTTTGGGTGTTTTCTAATTTTGGGACATCGAAAATGAGGAAAGTTAGTGTTTATTCTGGATAACGTATCCCTAATTAGGCGGAGAAAAATGTGGGTAGGGATGATGCTAACCTAAGAAGTGTTTTCAAGGGTACATTGAAATTCTATCGACAATTTTTAGATACAATTCAATTTAACCGAGACCTATACAAGTATAAACTGTCCATTGGCTTCTAATGCCCCCCCAAAACTTTTTGTTACTGTTATCTTTCTTCCGACGAATTTCGTAGCTGCCCTGGATTGGCTTAAAATGGCTGAGATTTGCTAATATTAGAGGCACAGTAGAAAACTGAGAAAGTACATTGGAGATTGATCCTGTGGAAATGGAGTTTTGCTATGGACTAAAAGATCCGAAATGTTTTGTCATTTCATTGATCCTGTCTGCCTGTGCTCATGAAGCGTTTACCATCCATTTAGAATTATTCTATTGAAAAAAAAAAAAATTAAAGAGCTGTGGTGCTCAGATGGATGAGATCCATAATCTGAACTATATAATATTCCTTCTGGTTTTGACTCAGTCTCGCATCATAATTGTGCCAGCATCATTTTGGGACGGATAGGTTTTCTTTCCTTGCTGGCTTACAGATTGGCAGCTAAGGCTAAGTTGTGGTGGTGCGTGGGATTCCAAAAACATTGCACGTTGCAATTATGTTCTCGTTCATTAATGAACTTTCCTAGCTTAAAATTATTTGGTCATTGATAAATGATCAAGCCCTCAACCCTTAATGCTAGTTGCCTGTAAAAGAAATTCAAGAGAGCCAGGGAAACCATGTCTATGATTCTTACTATTATGCATTTTCTTTGATACATGTCCTATTTCTTTTTTAGAAAACACTTTTCTATCTACTAAACATGCAGATAAACTAATACATGCACGAATGGCTCGTCCTTGTAATGAAAGTGACAGAATTGTGATGTACTGATGAGGTAGAAACTTCTTGCAGGGGGGAGAAAATCGAAGTATAAAAGGTGAGGTATCAGCAGGAACAACCAGAAGGACAGTGAGCGGAGAAGAATTTGCAGAGAGGGAGGGTTCGTCCAGTTTCCACCCATGCCATTTTTTCCAGTTAGCTAGGGTTGCCTTTCTCAAATGTATGGGTCTTGACCCTACATCTGATAGCCCTCCTACCCAAAAACGCAGAAAACCAAAACGAAGCTGATTTTCACTTTTATATGTTGTCATCATTGAATCATCCCAGAAATTTAGCAACTTGATTAGCATCAATTTTATTTTGTGCCCTGTCTAATCTTCCTACTCCTGCTCCGTTCCGAATTTCCCATTTATGGTCTCACGCTCTCATCATGATTTAAGGCCATGGCAAGAATCTGAAGAACAGAGGTTAGACTTTTGATAAAAAGCAAGGGTTGGACTGGTGTTATGATATTCAACATATTGGTGCTCAGGATATTGGGGCTCCCCGCCTCCCCTCTCTCAATTAAAGGACGGTGAATTTTCGGCAGGATAAACTGACAATTGAATGAATGTAAGAGACAAAATTTACGAAAATATTGGAGCTTGTGTACAATTCTTAATTGTTTTATCTTAACAGGCCCTCTAACTATGTGTAGAAAGGAGTTATAAACCTAATATGGTCGCCTGACTAGTCTATCTCTGTATTTATTATTATTTGAGATTAAAGTATATTTTTAGTTTTTTATCTTTATATAAAATTTTAATTTAATTTTTTAATTTTATAAAGTATTTTTAGTTCTTTAACTCTAACATCATTAGTTTTAAATAATTATTTTTTATATCAATCATTTATATTTTGAAAAAAATAAACTTAATATGTTAATATTTAAAAATATTTTGTTAATGTTAAAAGGTTAATGTAAAAATTTTTTCGGATGAAACTAACAATATTAAAATTAAAAAATATATTTTATAAAGTTAAGAAATTAAAATAAAATACTGTATAAAATTAAAAATTAAATGTATATTTTAACTATTATTTTATTATTATTATATTACATTATCTTCCACATGATTCCACAAGCGATATACTTGATATATTTTTTGAACCAAAGAGCGATATACTTGACATTTAAAACTTCTTTCAAGCGGGAGAATTTTAGTGAATGACATGTCGGGGTTTAATTTTAAATTAGAACTAGTAGAATTTAAAAAAAAAAAAATTACTCTGCAAGACCATAGCGAAAGTTGTTTTTCTAACTTGTTTTCCTTAACCAAACACGGGGGAGTTTTTGAACATAGTTTTCCCTAATTTTTGACATGCCATACTGCCCATGATTTTTATATAAAAAGAAATTAAGAAATTGTAGGCAAGTTTTTGACAGATCATATTATTAATAGTTAGGTTCTTCATTTTTTTTTCAAAAATAAGTTGTAACAAGACATTATAGACTACACAGTTAATCATGTTGATTTTTAATATTAATGTATATTGAATTATTCATATAATTTTTTCTAATATATTAAATTATATATTTTTTATCCTTATTATTTAACATGTTAAATTTTATGTTATTTAAAATTTTCATTACATATATTTTTCAAACATTTCTGATATATGTGGCATTTGTATGATAGAAATTACAAATAATAAAAATCATTGTCATTTTTTTAGTAATTGTATATTCAAAATCACTTTTTATTATACATAATTTAAATAACAGAGAATAACAAAGAGGTCCTAAAAAGATCAATTAATTTAAGTTAGATTTTAAGTGCCAAACTTTAGAAATTTACAATTTAATATCTCAATTTTGTAATTGCGTTGTGATGAATTTACAACTTTTCTCCAAATTTTGATATGGTTGAAGAATTAAAAAAAATTCTTGTTAAAATTTGAAATATAAGTTTTAAATTCATGACAATAGAGTTACAAAATTGAGAAATTAAGTTGTAAATTCTTGAAATTTGGCACTTAAGACCTAACTTAAATTAATTGATCATTTTAGAACCTCTCTATCATTCTCCCTTTAAATAACTTTCAGTTTATCAAATTTACTTTTAAAAAAATGTATCTAAACACAAATTTTATTACAATAACTAATTTTTACTCAATTAAATTTTGCTAAATGAACTTTTGACAAACTAACTTTTTACTAACAAAAAATCAAACATATAACAAGAGATTGAATTGAAAACATATTTTGATAGGAAATGACTAAAATGTCTTTTAATTTTTAAAATATAAAATGGACTTGTTAAAATTTAATTTAACTTGTCATTTCATTAATATGTATTTGCTAATTCACTTGCAAAATTTGTTAACAAAATATTTTACATTCTCACTCTTGTTGGCTTGTACTTGTTAATAACACATTAACATAACTTATCACTTCAGCAGTGTGTACTTGTAAATTCATTAGGGGAACTTGTTAACATTATTTTTTACATATTCAATCTTGTTGACTTGTACATGTTGACGCCCTAATATAAATCATTTCAATAATTTTACTTGTAAATTTATAAAGGGAACTTGTTAACAATATTTTTCATATATTCAATCTTGTTGACTAGTTAAAATATGAAATGCACTTGCTAAAATCCTAACTTAATGTGTTAAAAATAAAAAGACATTCAGGTCAATTTCTATTAAAACGTATTTTCAATTTTATTCTTGGGTCCTGTAGTGCATTTTCCAATTATAATAGTCCTGATTTGAAATCAAACCTTCCAGGGTTCATTGCTGAAAATTATCCCCAGTTTTGCTTCCAGTCCTGACGGAATATTAGAAAGTGCAATTTGCAAGTCACCGCCTGCTTCAACAACGGTACAAACCAATGATTAAAAAATTGGATCGGGCAATTGGATCGATTGGACAGTCGATTGATTCGGCTAACAGTTTGGTCAAAGTGAAAAAAATTGTTTAAAAAATTAGGTTAGATTGAGTTGGATCGACAATCAAATCAAAAATTGGATTTAATTTTTAAAAACTGAACTGTTTAAAAATACATTTTTTTTAAATTTTTTTAAAAAACAATTAATTTTTTTAATTATTTAATATTATGTTATATTATTTAACTTGTTAAGTCATATTAAAATTAAAATATTTGATTTTATTTTTATGTTAAATAATAGTTTCATATTTATTTTTTACAAGTAAATTTTATATACATATAAATTTTTTTATTTTAATTATTATATCACTAATTTTACGATAGACCATACAAATTATAAACTATTAACTTTTCCAATCTAATATTTCGTCTGATTTTAAAAACATTTATAACCACAGATTCATTTATTACACGCACACTATAAGGTGAGCATGCCAATTCCAAGCTCTCGAATTAGTGACAGAAAGCACCAAAGCAAGACACGACTGAAGGTATGCGTAGTGGCAGTGGCAGGCGTATCTAATTGTGTCGTGGTGACACGTTTCAAAGTTGAAGCATGAAGTGGCATCTGGCATGTCAATAGCCACTCTTTAAGCAAAAGAAAGAGGAAGCAGTTAAATGGCATTTTGAAAAGAAAAAAGCTATGGAGAGGGAAAGAGAAAAGGCTCTGAATTTATACAAGCCGTGCTATTTCATGGAACAATTGGTGAAGGCAATTTCTAAGTGCCTTGGTCTGGAAAGAAGAGAATATGGAGAAGGAACAAGCACAGCATCACGAAGCCTGAGGAAGGCATCAAGACCATCGTTAACGAAAGGACGAGGAGGCCAAGTTAACGTTTCTACATCTTGAGGTTTTAAACTCTACCGAGGCTACGTTTCTGTAATTTTCTGCCTAATAACAGTGTCCCTTTTGTAACATCTTTTCCTTTTTTTTTTTTATGGCCTGTTCTTCCATAATCAAATTAATTAGCTTTTTTTCCCCTCCTAATCTACTCCCTCATAAATTTTAATTTTTTTTTCTCAATGTAAGGCAAAGCTAGAATAATTAATATATTTTTTCAATTTTACCTTTTTATTTATTTATTTATTATCGTTTAAATTTACAGATAACAATTTTATTATTATTATTATTATTTACAAAGAATGACAAAATTTTAATGTTACATATTTTTTGAAAATAATTTTAACAATACAAGCTACTGCTTTTTTTTAATAAGCCCGAAATTAACTTATATTAAAATCAAAAGGAGTACACCTTAATCTGATCAATACAATACTGAAGCGCCACCTTCAATTTTGGAGCGCTTTCTGAGCCCAACTATTGAAATAATTATAGTGACAATCTCCGCCAAGCTGTGACTTTGGAATTAAGATTTGTTGGAGATAAGAGCATTTCCAGCAAGTAAGTTCATTAAATATTTCTTTTAATATAAGGCCAAAGCATAACTGTTTCATCAAGTCATATTTAAAACTATAAGATTTCTACATTTAGGCTGGGGATTATCAAGAATCATAGTGTCAAAATTATTCCAAGATGACTGATAGGGCAAGCAGGTCAGCACATTTGTTAACTTATTTATAAATATGATCAAAAGTGATCATTCAGTTCTCTAAAGTAAGATCTTTGATTTTCTTGATAATTTTAGAGAATCGGTGTCTTTCAAAGTAGTTATACTCGATGAGTAATAAGGCTTCCATTGAATTGGAGTAGACATTGACTTTATAAAGTTTAGCATTCTAACAAAGATTAAAACCTTCAAAAATTTCCATGAGCTTAGCTACTGTGCGAGGGTAATAACCCAAGTACTTTGAAAATCTCTTAATCCAATTACCCTTTTCATCCTCGATAATACCTCTATAAGCATCAACACCATTGATGTTGACAGAGCCATCAATGTCAAGTCTAACCCATCCAAATGCTGGAGGGCTCCATTTAGTTTCATATCTAGCATCACTTTTGTTGAGGTGGTTGATTTTAAATTGAAGTTTTAGATTGTTGATTATCTGATGAGTACAAGAGAAGGTAATATCATTTTCTAGAATGTCATCGTTTAAGTAGATTTTCCTTCATCTTATCTTCCCTATGTTCCAACATGCAAGGACAAAAAGTTTTTATCAAGGTGTTCTTCTTAAGCTCATGCTACCAGCTTTATTTTTAGCATTCCAAGTCAACGATTCCTACACACGAAAGAGAAGAAAGTATTAAGCTTGGTAGGATTGACTAATTTTCTTTTCAAACATCACAGGCTTCTTTACAGTCCAATAAGATATGAAGAGTTAAGGGAGTTACAATAAAAAAGGCAAGTGCACTATTGGGGAGAATTTCTGTTACTATGCATGTAGTTGGTTTGTAACCAATCCCAAGTATCTTTTTAAAGGAAGTATTTAATTTTTTTCGTATGCAGGCCACTTTCAAATTTTAGACCAAATTTCAAAGTGGTTTTAGTCCTTTTGGTTCTCCATAGTTTTGTAAGCAGATCTGATGGAGAAGTTGCCATCAGAGGAAGATCTCTAACAAATAACATCATTATCATCTTGAGGGTTAAAGAGGTTGAACAAGAGCAATATGTTCAATCACATTAGAGTGGAGGTAGCGGCTTAAGAGATCAAACTCTGGCATGAAAAATAGAATTAGCATTGGTGAAAGCATGGCCTAACAAAAGGGTCAGGTAGGGGAGATCATTTATCATATCAAAAGAATATTTCATCTCCTCTACCAAATTTTCAGCCAATATGAGTCATAAATTTATTCCAAATTTTACATATGCTGCTTTAGGTATAGGAAAAAGAGCTCGGTTTATAAACCATAGGGACTATGGGCATGTTGCATTTGTATTTGTCACGTAGGATCCTCATCCACAAGCAATTTGGTTTAGTGATGAGACCCTTATAAAGCTTCATGATGTAAGCAATATTTTGATTTTTAAGTTTCATGAGACTAGGCCCCCATCTTTTTTATTCATTGTGATGTAGTTTCAAGAGAGAAGATGAAGTTTTTTGTTTCCATCAAATGATTTCCAAAAAAAAATTCTAACAATTTTTCTAATTTAGCCAAAACATTGTCCAATAAAAGCATGGTCTGCATAATGTAGTTAGGAAGAGTTGAAGAAACAAATTTGATGAGAGAGAATTCGTCTTATCAATTAAAGGTGCGAAAGTAAGTTTTGATGCCTTTTCGTGAATAATAGAAATTCTAACATATTTGCCAAGATTTTGTGTGAGGGGAATTCTCAATTTAACACTAATATGTGAAGCTTTGTTAGTATTAATATTCTTGGAACAAAAAAGTTTAGATTTATTAGTGTTAATTTTCTACCTTAAAGCATCACATAAGTTAGATAAACATTGTTGAATGATCTTTGCATGTGAAATAGATCATTCTACAAAAAACAAGAAGTCATAAGCAAAGAACAACTAAGAAGTGGGCAAGTAGGAGGCCCATTAATTGTCAGGCTTTCATTTATTTTTATTAATACTATTAAGAATACAATAGCTTAATCATTCAATACAAAGAACAAAGAGATAAAGAGAGGGGGGCTTTAGTGTTCAGGGAGGAAAGGAGTATTCTTTGCTTGATTATCAAGTTCTGAAACGACAAGAGTCAGCACGCGGCAGCTCTGCTATTTTATGGCTCAATTAGATGTTATCTAATGGAGTGTGTTCAAAACTTATCGATACTAGAACTCATTATAGAATATGAATATGGAAAAGGTTTAAAAAACTGTATCATTGTCTAACCTCGACGTCTCTCTCCTTGTCTCTTTGATTCTGCTCCAAATATCGAACGTGTGTGTGTGTGGCTTTTTTTTTTTTTTTTTTAAAAAAAATATACTTTTAGGTAAATGAATTGCAAGTGTTTATCACCTTGTCAAGGACATCATCACCATCATACTTGAGGTTGAGAATAGTTGGTGGATGGTCCCTCCTTTCATCAGGGCTGCAGTATCAGTCCCAAATCCTAGTCATAATGGTCCTGTTCATTGTATGCATTCCATTCATCACCATTAAGTCACACAAAGCACGTGATAAAAAAGGCCTATTTAGCGTATAAAACATAAAATCTTTGAAAGATCTGCAATTCACAAACTTTCCGTAATGTTTTCCTTCTCATATGACACAGTAAGCCGTATATAGTCAAGTTATACTCTATCAGCTTGCTAATATGCCAAAATACTGTTGATGATAAAATAATCCAATATCAATTCAAAAATTAAAAAGACGTATGAAGCGGGGAAAGCTAAAGTTGAGATACGCACAGAACTGCCACAAAAAAGGCTGGCGAAGGAGAAAGATAATAGATCATCATTTGGAGAAGAAGAGAGAATAACATCAGAATCCCAAACTGCCAAAACAATGAGTTTATAATAGTTAGATTTGTGACAAAAATTGTTGAAAAATTAGGTTTAAACATTAATTTAAATAATTTTAAATTTAGAAATTCTAATTAAAACAAGACATTTAAATTTTAAATATAACTCTCAATTTACAATTGATATTCGTGTTTGCAACTGATGAAATTAATATTGCAACTAATTTTTTAGAAATTTTGTCAAGAATTTTACTACCATAATTCTAAATTTTGGACTTTATGTCATTTCTTATTTTGAAAAACTAGGCAAGCAATGACGTGGTTCATCATCCGAAAAATCCCAGATCAAACCCACAAATCACCAAAATTAATAGATCCAAAAACGAATTCAAAATTTAATCAACAAAAATCCTAAAATGCAAATGCGCTAAACATCATTTTTGTGGAATAAATCTCATGTGAGCCCATTTATACGAAGGTGAACAAGAACAAGAACACTGTAGTGAAAAGGCCACGCGGACGAAGAGAAGAACGCAACAGCAAGACGATGAACCCCAAATCCTAAATCGAAGGGGGGTGTTGTTCAGGTGAACAGGGAACGGAGCTGAAAAATCTCATCGGTGGTAGGTGGTTGGTAGGATGTTGCTTTTGGGGATCGTTTTATGTACAGGGGTATTTTGATAATTCATGATACCTCTTAGAAAGTCATCAGGCATGAACGTGAGTCTAAAGCTATAAACGTTGTTGATATCATCTGGGCACCATATGTGAAATGTGTCTGCCAACTTCGTATTCTCTTAATTCTTCTCTGCTTCTCTACTGCCACTCCTCTCATTTCTACTTGATTTCGACTCTCTCTCCTA
>NW_026556307.1:0-38253 GCF_029017545.1 Prosopis cineraria | reverse complement strand
AGAGATGTGGGGTTTTTTCCTCGAACCAACACCACCTCTATTACTTTCTTTCAAAAAAAAAAAGTGAAATAGGTGGCGTTTTAGGTTTTAAAACGTCACTTATTTGGCATAATTTTTTTATTCATAACACATTGGTGAATTTTTTTAAGGGCTAACAATTCCAGATATGTTAAAAAAATTAAGTTTTAGTTTAAAAAAATAAATTCAAATAGGTGGCATTTCTTGTCTAGAGAGGTTGAAGAACGCCACCTGTTTGGTTCATTTTTTTTTATAATAAAGCTTAGGTGGCGTTTCTTCAAGGAAGAAATGCCACCTATGTTATTTTTTTAAAAAAATAAATTTTCTTAAATTTACTATAACCCAATTTTAAACTAGTACAAAAGATCAAACAATATATATCAACAGTTCAACAGTTTACAAATAATTCAGTTATCTAATAAAAAGCAACATAACTTTGTGATACAATAAAGACGTCTACAACTACATTAATATAGTTAAGTTCTCCAAGGAGGTTGAAGACATGTAATGAAAATTTTCAAAAGTTTTTACATTAATAAACTATTTAACAATTACCTATGTTCTGGCATCCTAAATTTAAAACAAAAGATGACCATTCTTCAATTTGATCATAAATTTGCTCATCACTATATTCTAAGCACTTTGTATCCTTGTAGTACTACAAAATTTATTGAAAAATGATGTCATAAGCAATTAAAAACAATCAAATCCAAATAAAATTAAATTGAGTTAAATGTTCATATCTCAAATGGGACAGAAGTTTGACTGTGAGTGATCATGTCTTTCATGAATTTCATAATATAATAACACAATTATTGTTATTTGGTTGGAAGGACATTAAAAAATTCACCAAAATATAATGTAAACTTATCAACAAAATAAATATATTTTCAATAATTTAATAATTCTTTGAAGTATAATTTATACCATGATTTTTATCCATTGATAACTTTTAGAGAATTCATTATTTCTAGAAAAGGGGAGCCCTTTGTAACCTCAAAAACTGTTCAATGCCCTAACAAAATAGAGAAAAATTAATCAATATTAATTGATGCAAATATATATATATATAAATGTGTAAAATAATTCTTATAAGTATAAATACTTACTTATTGAATAGTCTCAATATATTAGACTGATTTGTTAGCATACCTCCAGATAGAGGATCTAAATAATAAATTAAAGGTAAAGGAACAACCACAGGATTAATAACAATCAAAATCTAATGTTTCTTGAAAAATTTAAAATTTGATTATGTCTTAATAAAATTAAGGTAACATACACAACAGAAAAAATAATCAATACACTACTTACCCTGCATTGTAAGGTATTAAAAATAACATATGTTTTCCAACTTCTTCCTTCTTTGTGAAAATTTCTTTTACAAGATTTACTTATTTAGGTGGACCCAATGTCAACCCATGACTAATATCATGAGGATTAATAAATGCAAATCTATTCATTTTCTTCATGTCTTTTAAAAAAGAAATGTACAAATACCCTTGATAAATAGCAAAAACTTGTATTAAAACCAATCATAATAATGATAAAAATGATCAATATCAAAGGATATTATAAAACAATTACCTTATCAAAGTGTTGATAGCAAAAGCACTCGTCCATCTCGATTAAGTATTTCCATGATTGTATTTCTATCAAGATATTCCCAGCTATCTTTACAATAGATTTTTTCTTCAAATTTTATTTCACTATTTGGCAATTAGCAGTAAGCTTTGGCAAAAGAGACCGAAGAGCTTCATGAAAATTATTAGCCCTTTTTATTTTTGAATCTCCATGAGATACACTTTTTATTTATGCATGGTGTTTGATTCCTTAGAGATATTGCCATGCAATTTAATTATTTTCTTATTCTTTGATTTTGATTGAGTTTGTAAAAAATAATAAAATTACATGTAGCAAATTACGAGGAAGTTTGAATTATCTAATTACCTGGTCAAATGACTCAATGAGATATAGAGGCCATGCAACAAAAGTCTCCTGTGCATCTTTAACCAATATAATATCTTTATTAAGAGGTATTAGTAACTTGGCATCATCATTAGTGCAAATGTCTACAAAAACTCATAATGTGCCAGGGTGTAATGGAATTGTATGTAAAGTGTCTTCAGCAAAATTATAAACAGTAGCAATAGCAATTACAATTTTAATGGAAATTTTTGTGTACAATTTTCATTTTGATTTCTGCTAGGAACAAAATTTTTTTTTATGAATTTATATTATAAAATTAATAATATAATTAAAGTAGTGTAGAAAAAGTATTACCAGAGGGAGAGCTGGGTGGTTTGACATGAAAGTACAGCTATCCCTCAAACTAGGGCTTTCAACTGTTGATATTCTCACCAGGCCCTACTGCATTATATCATTCATTTACTTAAATAATTTTTTTTTTGTTCTTGTAATTAATAATATTGTTCTTTATAATGCTGCTCACGCATATTTTGTTCTAGCATCTGTTGTCAAAATGCATTTATTTCCTCTTTCAACTCAGCAATTACACTTTTGTTTGAGCGTCTTCTACCACCAAAATAAGTGGTTTGGGTAACACCAAAACCAACTGTTTTGACACAACTCGGGACTTCTAGAACATTTAATGCTCTGTTAAGGATATCTTCATAGCCAAATTGTTGTACTTCTTCTAACATTTTTGTGACAAATTTTTCCATTATATAAAATATTAGATTTAGTTTTCCATATAAAATATTAGATTTAAATAAGAGTTAAATACTAATATTTACACAAGTTTGCCAAGCTTGCCTCACATTTTCATCTTCAATTTCACCTTTTGAATTTAGTCGTCCTTTAGCCCACACTTCATGTCTTGTAAGTTATTCACAATTTAAATTGTCTTTGTTCATCTACATATTAAAATAATTAACTGAATTCATAAATAACTCAAACATATATAATAGATGCATGTAATAAGTATTGAATATAAGGTATGTACTTTATCTTATTTAATGAATGCGTATCCTTTTCGTCCCCTTCTGAAGTGAAATTTTGGCTTTTCACTAATTGACAGTATCGCTCGCTCTGCTTTTCATTGTTAAAATGAAAATTGAATTCATGTAATTTTATATAAGTAAAACTATATTTAATTGGCCAAATCTAGCATTAATTACCTTAATTTCTTCTGTTATGTGTACTATAACAAATTTGTCCCAATCTTTTTAGATATGATCCCATCATAAAGTTTTGATGGGTGTTCAATGATATTTAGATTATTATCTATTAATATTAAATATCACTGGCAAATATCTGTATGAAATTTCTTAAGAAGAACCCTAGCTTTTTTGAGGATATATGTTCTATGAGTCTCATTAAGTTTCAAAACAAGACTGAAAGAAAGATTGAAAATAATTTAGATCACTAAATATGCAGGAAAAAATAATCAAAAAAAATAAATATTAATGACTTCTTCTTTTTTTTACCCTCAACTTGTTACCATATAAATTTCTTGTATTCATTCAGAAGTTTTTCTCCAATTAGTAAATGTAATAGACACACAGTCTGAAGCTACAGCTTTAATATAACGGACTAATTTTCTCCATTTGGTTTTATTAGTTGACCCCTGATATACAACAACTTGTAGCTTTATTCTCATACTTCTATTTTTGATCAACTTGGCCATCACATTTCTACCATAATGAATATCTCAAAATATTTTCTCCTTTGCTGCTTGAGGATCATTGTCATTTGAACTGGTGTGAGGTTCATTGTTGCTATCATTGTCCTTCAAGTTAAAATCGACACATTAACACATGCATAATGAGAAAAAACAAAGTAAATTAATTTGGAAGAAGTAAAAATGAAAAACAAAATTACTTTTTTTTTTTCTTTGTTTGATTTAGACTTGACAGGTTAACCCATATCCTATCTCTATGATCATCTCTCACGTACAAGTGCTCATCTTTAATTAAATCATTATAAAAAGATTGTATTGTCTCATAGGAAGGATCACCTTTAATATTTATATCTTTATTACCATGAGCTTCATCATCATCATCATATTTTTTGTTTGATAAAAGTACAATAGACCATTCTTTTTTGCAGGATTAGGAACAAAAAAAATACTTGTTAAGCTTGCAAAGCTAAAATAAAAGGGTCATCTCTATATCCAACCTTAGAGAGATCTACTTGAATAAATTCAAAATCATCATTTCAAAATCCATTAAAATTGTTAACCCACCTATATCTAAAGATTGGCACCCTAAACATAGAATAATCCAACTCTTATATACATTCAATGACACCAAAGTATGACATTTCTGCATAGACAGGGTTGGTGTCTTTTAAACTGGATACATGTAGACCACCAGCAATAAGCTTTACTCTGATATTCTGTATTGTGTTTTGATTATCTTTTTCTTTGGTATAGAAAGTGTAATCATTAATTGCATAACGAGTGTAAGATAAAACTTGTAAACTCAGTCCCTTGGCCAGCCATCTCAATTTTCAGAAACATTATTGGGATTTTTCTTCAACTCCTTAAGAATGCAATTTCTAAACCACTTTACAAATCATCGATTATGTTCTTTTATTATAAAATTCTCATTTCTAACACCAACATGTCATGTCTCTGAGAATATCCTTGTGTTCTTCCACAAACAGCTTAACTTCTTTAATGTTGTGCAGAACATATAGGTAAGCTTGTTCACATTTGGCTGCTGAAATGATATAACTTTATTTCCAATTATTCCTTTCTGTGATCTTTTTCTACCATGACAAGACTTTAGAATCCCTTTAGCATCAATGTTGGATAGATAATCTGTATACAATTTAACTGCTTCTTTGACTATGTACCATTCAGCAATACACCCCTCGGGTCAATATCTATTCTTTACATAGCCTTTTAATATTTTCATGTAATGCTCAATCGGGTACATCCATCTTAAATATGCTGGGCTGCACATTTAAACTTCTTTAACTAAGTGAACAGTTAAATGAACAATGATATCAAAGAATGAAGGCAGGAAATACATTTCAAGTTCATATAGGGTCAAAACAATTTACCTTTGTAGGGCAAGCAAATTTGCAGGGTCAATCACTTTATTACAATTATCTTGAAAAATAAACATAGAGTAGTGATGGTGTGTCATACTTTTTTGGTAAAATAGATCTAATACCAATTGGTAAGAAATTTTAGATGAGCACATGAGAATCTTGAGATTTAATGTTATGGAGGAATTAAAAAGAAAGTATTTTTTTGTCTTTGTTTGAAAAGTGTAAGTTGCTAATGATAGATAGGTGCGATTTCCTTTCTCCACTGAGCCAACTCCTCCCTTATTCCTACAGAAACTAAATTCAATCTTGACTTGACACTATTCTTGCTTTTTTCTAGCAACTGAAGCAACGTCCCAATTGTACTGTCATAAACATTTTTTATATGCATCACATCAAGAAAATATCTTATATGTAAGGACTTCTAATATGGTAGATAAAAAAAGATTGATTTCTTTCCACCCACTTGTTGCAACATTTTTCACAAAGGGTTTACCAAAATGATTGTTAAGATCTTTCAACTTTTCAAACATGTTTCACGCCTGTTATCAGTCTAGATGGTTTCTCTTCTTCGAATTCACCATTGAAAGCTTTTCTCTACTTTCTCCAATGATGTGTCAAAGGCAAAATATATAGTGTCCCATGTAAACATTTTTTCTACAGTGATCCAACCGTATTGAATGAGTGTCCCTTTTACATATAAGATACACATCATGTCCTTAATACTATATCCTGACAAATTGCCATAAGTAGAGAAATCATTAATTATGCCAAATAACATGGCTTTCAAATTAAAACTTTCTTTTCTATGCCCATCATAAACCTCCACATTAGTATCCCACATTAATTTCAAATCCTCTATTAAAAGGGCTAAATATACATCTATATCATTTCTTGATCTTTTTAAGCCTAGAAATCAATATAGACAACATCATAAACTTACGTTTCATGCATAACCATAGAGGTAGGTTATAAATTATAATATCATCAGCCATGTGCTTTAAGTACTACTCTAAACATTGTGTAGGTTGATTCCATTAGTTCACAATGCAAGACAAAGATTCCTTTCTTCCTCCCTAAAATTAGGGTACTCAAAATTCATTTTTTTCCATTGAAGGGAATCTATAGATTGCTTAAACTTGCCATCTGTAATCCTTTCATTCTCATGCCATGTCAATAGATTAGCAATTTCTGCATTTCCATACATGCACCTTAATCTCGATATAATGGGAAAATACCATAGCACCTTTACAAGACTTGATTCTTTTCTATATTGTGATGCTTCACATTTAGGGCACTTCTCTAACAAAGCATACTCTTTATGAAATAAGATACAATTGTTAGGATATGCATATTTTCTCGTAGCCTAAATCGATTGAATAGAACATTTATTTAGCCTTATATGTCTTGGTGGGAAGTTCATTATCAATGGGAAATATACCTTTTAAAGCATCAAGCAATAAAGTAAAACTCTTATCAGTCCATCCACATGCAGCTTTCAAATTGTACAATATTAGAACTGCTGATAATCTAGTTTATTTAGTACAACCCAGGATATAGTGGTTTCTCTAAATTACTAATTAACCTTTCAAACATTTTAGGACAATCACGAACATCATCCTCTATTACATTTAGCATTTCATCAAGATGATCAGTCTCACACACATTGTTGTCAACATCATCGCATTCATCTTTGTCTCAAAAGACCTAGTGGTATACACCTATTTATTGGATACATCATTTCTCTCCACATGCCTTGTCTAGCGTGTATAACTTTGATCAATTCCATGACATATTAAATGATCTAACAACTTAGTTGGAGTAATTCTCTTTCCATGGCAACAAGCTAAGCAAGGACACAAAAATTTTGTTTGGATTTTTTGCATGTTGAACAGTAAAAGAAATAAACTCTTTCACACTGTTCTTGTATTCTCTTGACAATTGATTAGCAAATATCCACTTTTGGTCCATACTCACTACCTATTATAGAAAAGTGTTAGGTATGACTTGTGGCATATTGTGTCATGCATGCATAGTCTACTTGATTCTTACAGTACAAAAATTATATATTTTGATTGGGTATTGAATTTTATTGAGTCTTATGATTGTTGTGGAAGCATTATTTCTTGAACTTCATTTGCTCCAATCCAATGATTTTCACTCCCAGTTGAATGATCACACTTTCCTTGATGATGAATAATCATGCTTGAACTTAATGAGTCAGAGATTTATAAGCACAGTATGCTTTTCTTTTCTTTTTCTTCACGTATGTAATAAATGTGAGTTTTTCAGGGTCCAGTGCTTTCATAAATTATTTACTTTGTAATGAGAGAAGAAAAATGAAAACGAAATTAGATTTGACTGGGTTGTACGCGTAAGCATGCTTATGTACATATTGACAATGCTTATGAATATGCTTGTAAGGCAATAGTGGTTTAATAATTCGTTTCCTTTCCTTTTTTTATTTTCTTTTAGTGAATATTCTAAAATATGTTGAGTTCTTTTAGGACTCATTTTATATCATCTTGAGAAGGATAAATAAATTATATATTAAAATGAAAATATTAATCCTCTTAACTTTCAAATTTTTTAATCACCATGAAATGTTGACACATTATTGATGGGAATATTGTGAGTGATGCTAAATCACCACAATTGTCAAATGTCATGAAATTCTCTTTGTAAATTATATTCAAAAATATTTAAAAAATTATTGCTATTTTTTTAGGCTATGCCATAAGTCATATTAAGTCACCATTGATCCCTAAAAATATCATTCATGATACAGTGAATGACAATAAGTTATCACAGGAAAAAATAATAAATTATTAACATATTTTATGCTATGCCATGAGTGACATTAAGGATGGATCCTTAAAAAGTAATCAAGATACCGTAAATGACACTAAGTCATCGCAGGTAACAAACTTCATACAAAATTTTTTTTAATTAATTGTTAAGATATGCCGTGAGTGATATTAAGTCATTGTAAATGTGTAAAAGCATTATTCAAGATATCGTAAATGATAATAAGTTATTGCAGGTAAAAATAATAAAATCATTGACATATTTTATGCTATGCCATGAGTAATATTAAGTTACCATGGGTCCCTAAAAATCAATCAAGATACTGTGAATGATACTAAGTTATTGTAGGTATGAAACTTTGTATTAAAATTTTCTAATTAAATAATTTTCTACAAAATTCTCTTTAAAAGTTCTTTTTATTCTTTTAGAGTTTGTCATGAGTGATATTAAATCACTGCATGTATTTAAAATATCAACTAGTAGACTGTGAGCGATACTAAATCACCATAAGTTCTAATACGGGTTAAATTCTTCTTTTTTACCTAAAGATATTTTTTAAGGAAAAGTTTTTTCAAAAATAAATATAACAATAATAATGATAATAAAAGTTATATCAAAAAAATATTCTTTTCATAAAAATAATTAAATAATTAAAAGACTTAAATAAAAATATCCCAAATTATGTGAACTTTAATCCCTATTTCAAGGTATTCATGTATTCGAACAAAACATTGGATGCAATTTTTTTTACAAAAGAAAAATTCATTAACATTTATTTTAGTTGATTAGCATGTTAAGAATGTTTTCCCCTCAATTATATAGTAGTACTATCACCCATAATTTGTTGCTTTATTTTCATTACTTTGAGATTTAATAAGGATCTTCGAAGGTTAAGAGATTTTTTAAGAAAATGTATAACATGGTAACCAAATTTTTCATCATCTTATTTCTTTTAGGTGAATTGGTGAATTTTTGAGTATAATTAGCATAATGTCAAGCAAAGGTGTGGAGTTGAGCCCAACTAGGCTTGTGTACAAGTGAAGAGGGATCAAGTTAGTTATGAGCATTGAGCCAATTGAAGGTTTGGAAAATTTTACTTGACACATTAAAGAGCATATCAAGTGAAATTCTAAGAAAAAAATATGGATAAACATTGGACTTGCTCCACATACCTGTATAAGGGGATGACTCCTTAAAATATAGTCTTGGGACAATATTGGAATGACTCCTTAAGATGTTTTGTGATGTTCATCTAACATTGCCTAAACACATAATATCAAACACCCTATCATGGTAACTTATGAATTAATTGATCACCTTATAATTATGATGATATGAAGGGTTAAGCTAAGATATTAAATAACATTTAAAAGTAAAGATCCCAATAAAAATCTTTTTCATAATTGTTTTAGATCAAACATAAGTTAAAATCAACATAAAAATAGTTAGAAGTGTGAAAAACAAGTAAGAGAGATTAAATACAAAAGCATCATCAAAATTGTCACTTTTCCCATTAAGGTCCATCAGCTATGGCATATGTGTCATGCATCATGATATATAAACACCATGCATTGCAATATATTATGTAGCTTATGATAGCAAAATGTTATCATGATAGTATTTTAGAACAAACTTTAAGCATGCATTGTCTCTCTGTCTGACATTCGATCGAGATGATTCAAGCACTTATACAAAACTTATTTATCTATTTAGCTAATGATACTAGTCTCATTTCAAAATAATATCTTATTTAAAAGATGAACACCTAGATACAAAATAACTACATTATTTAGAATGGATGTGGAAAAACCTGACTCTAATACCACCAGTTAACAAGTAGTGGTAACCTAAAATGAGGATGGTGAATGAGTATAACAGTATGACACATTTTAATTTAAAATCTAAGGCTTTCATACCATTTATTTATTGCATGTAATGACTTTCATGACTTAAAAGTAGTAAAAGATAGAAAAAATGTGAAGCATTTTTATAGCTTTCATAATGAATAAAAAAGAGTTTAGGTGGGCAATATACCTTAACTCAAAATTTGGAGACTTTGATACCACTTTTTAGGAAGAGATAATGACTGTCCAACAACTAGGAAAGAAAACAAATGGATAATATTAATAGAAGTACATCACTTCTTGTGAACATTGTATTTTTTCCAGGCATTTTTAAATTTAATAAAAATAATAATAAATTTAACAAAAAAATATAAAAACATAAAAATGAAATTTAATCCTTTGTAGGATTATATTTTCAAAAAAATCATGCTTAAGTCTTGAAAAATCCCTCTCAAATTATTTCAACCATTCAAAAATATTGAGAATTAACTTTTGAGAGTTAACTTTTTAAATTTTATTGTTTTTCATAAAAAATGTATATTTCAAAATCAGATTTCTCTCTCTCTCAATTTGATTACCAAAAAAAACAGGGGCGGTGAAATGATGAATCACCCACCTCTAAATTGCCTTTCATAGCAAGAAGATCAAGGGCGTGCACAGAGACAGAGTGGAGAAATAGAGATGCACACATAGACACTTTCAGTGTGGGTAGAGAGAAAATGCTAGTGCAAAAGACACAGACACACATGAAAAGCTAGAAGCAAAGAGCAGAAGGAGAAATATGAAGGTAGAGAGCCAAAGCTTCAGCCACACAATAGAAGAAATGCAAAAGAATGAAAGAGCAAAAGAGCAGACGAAAACGCACACACGAAAATGATCACACGCACAGAAAGAGGATGAACACGCATTCAAATCTCACACATAAGGTAATTTTTTTTGTCTTCAATATAAGGGAGAACTGAGAGTTTGAAATAAGGGCTAGAAGGGATAACCAAGAGTTAAGAGAGATTGAGCGATCGAAATAAAAGAAGAGAGTCGAAGGAAAAAAATGAGAGATTTTACTTCTACTTGGGGAGAAAATGCAAGAAAGATTTGGAGAAAGAGAGAGCAGAGGTTGGCGATGGCAAGAGATGAAATCGGATGCCATGAGAAGGTTGAATTTGGTGGCTAAAATTTGGTAAAAGGAGTTTTGGTCTAGGAAAAGATTAGTTAGATCTCTGTTATTTTCTTTTGTGTTTGGGCTTTGTCTCTGGTGTCCATTTCTTTAGGTGAGTCATCATCATCAATGAGGTACAAGATAGAGCTAGAGAAGGTGAGTTCAATGCTGGTTGGGAAAGAAGTTCGAGCTTGAGCAAGGTGAATTGGAAGGTGGTTCGAGTCTGGAGGCATGAAAATTAGGGGAGCAACAAATTGAAGGGCATCCGAGTTTGAAGAACATAGAATAATGGAAGGATTTGGTTTCGAATGGGTAATGTTTTTGAATCTTTATTCTTTAAGGCTTAATATAATCTTAATTTCAAAATTTATTGGATGAATTTACACTTGAGGATGATTTAAATCTTGTAATTTGTTTCCCTTTCATCTGGGATAATTTCAAAATTTTATTTGTTGCACAAACATATTGGTTAGATGTTTGATCAAGTGTTTGAATGATAGAATATCATTTTGAAAGGAGTTCTTGGTACATGGTTTGTTGATTGTGTGCTGTTCTTGATTTCTTTCATGTCAGCTCTTTCCTTAAGATGATGTTGCATTAATAGTTAATTTTCTCCTCTTGAGTTGGTTCTATCAAGAGGAGATAATGGGCTAAAGGTATATCATTTACTCTATATGAAGTACTTCACTTTCAAAATTACCTGTTCTCCTCCTTTATTTCATTTGCTAAAATTCAAGTTTGAATGGATTATAGTTTTACTGCAAGTGAGCTTCCCTCAAAAGTTTTATAGGGTTAGTACAGCGACAATAGAAATGACAATGGAAGTCTTAAAATTTATGAATTTGGGATGAATTGTTTTGTGCGAGCATGATATAAACTGATGCACTTTCCCCTAATTTGAGCTCGTTGAAATTCACTGTTGCATCATGAAGTTTGCCACTCTTGTACCAAGCTTAGTAGTCATTTTGCAATGTAATATAGTTAACAAAAATATTAACAAAACATGTAATAAACCCTTTACCTTTTTTTATTCCAAAATTCAAAAATAAAAAAATAATTAAAATTAAATTACTTTTTGCAATTTAAAACACACATATTAAAATTTTAAAAAATTTTTTTGCAAAATGGTAAATTATTTTTAATTAATTTCTCTTCAAAATAATATTTACACCAATAACGTTTAATCCCAAACTACATGGATTTTGATCCCCATCATAGGGTACGTAGGTCTCAGAGTCTGATTCTGAGTCAAGTCATCTCTTGTAAACAAATAAATATTTCTCACTTAATTCTTATCATTTTTATATCAAACACATGAATAAAAAAGGGATAATTAAAATAAATTTAAAACCATATTAATATAGCACAACAAATTTCAGGTAATCATTCTTATGAACAGATGTTGTGGGGTGCCTAACACCTTCCCCACACTCAATTGACTCCTGAACCTATTTTCTAATTTTGTAGACCATCCTTCTTCTCCTTTAAATGGTTTCCCAAGATTTTTCTTAAAATTTTGGTGGTGACTCCCATTCAACTGATTCCTGGCTCGAAGGAGAATTCATTAAGACTTTACAAGTAAATGATATGTTTGGAGAAGTGTGTGAGTTGTGCCTCTAACCTCACACTTGTACAAATAAAACCCAAAATGTCATGCAGCTTTTAAGGATCTATTGAAAAGACTTAAAGGAAGTAATAGAAATGAAGAGCATGGATAGAATTAAGATAATAAAGATTTTTTTTTGGGTAATTAATACTTTACTTTTGAGATGTTATATTCTCACTTAAAGTTTGATTATTTAATCTGTCATATATAGTTAAAATATTTTTTCAACCTTTATGCAAAACATCTTTCATAAATAAGTGATATCAAAATTCAATTCATGATATCAAAGGTTATTTACTCAATGAATATGTTTCTGGAGTTCGATGGTAGGTTTCTTTCAAATTCATCATTGTTCAATGATTTTTAAAAAGTGTTGCTTTGAACATTTCTTCATATATTGCAACCTTTTTTTGTCAAAGTAAAAAGTGTTGCTTTTAACATTTATGTGCTTTGAACATTTAAGTGCTTTCAACATTTCTTTCAAAAAGTGTTGCTTTGAACATTTATGTGCTTTGCAATTTTGTACTTGTCGTTTATTTGGTTATCAATGTTTAAAAGCTCCTCCTTGATAGACCCAATACCTCAAAACTTATATGTTTCATTTTTAATTAATATTTTTATTATAAAATTTCATGTGATAACTTATAAGTTTTGTTACCTAAGATGAGTAGCTAAAATCAATTCAAAAGATCATATATAATGACAAGTTTTTCCCAACCATTAAAAAAGTATATTTTTTTAATAGAGTTTCAAGAGGCATATTAATATCCTTTGTCAACTGATGGTTATTAATTATTTTTATAATAAATTTAAAATTATTCATTGATGTAACATGAGAAATTTTCAGCATCAATTAATTTAATCAAATTAATGTGCAAATGACCCAAATGAAAATAGAGTATATACCACCTAAAGTGGATGTTATCATCTAAAATGACATTTCGTAGGATGTTTATATAATTGTCTTGGGAGCAATTGTTAATCAAATCTTAAGAAATGAAGTCGTTAAGATTTTACAAGCAAATGATATGTTTGGAGAACTGTGTGGCTTATGCCTCTAACCCCACACTTATACATATAAAACCTAAATGTCATGCAGCTAACCACAAAGTTATTTATTCAATCAATAATATAGGATAGAAATTCACACACGCATAGATATATATATATATATATAATATGTTAAAATATTAAATTTCATTATATATAGATACTTTTATAAATAATAAAGTTATTGTTGTTCAATGAAATTAACAACTTTTCTCTCTTCCTTATTTTCTCCTGCTCAGCCAACACAATAGGAGAAAATTGCATCCTCTTACTTTTTTCTTCTCTTTATTTTCTGTCCTCCCATTTTCCTTCCTTCCTTTTTTCTGCTGCAAGCCAAGCACAGTGTCGTATGACACAATGGTTTCAATGAATTAACCCACATAAGCCCTTTTCATTTACTAGTCTGTAAGCCCAAAATAGACAAACACGAAGTCCCAAACCTCAATACTGTAACAAAAAGGAGTATGTTAGATCTAAATCTAAGAAACTATAATAAGTCAACTGTGCTTGTCTCCACCAACTTGTAATGTTATACTACTCTCACTTGAAGATTCCTTTTCTATGTTATTTAATGCACCATTACTTGTGCTTCAAATTGCTATCCCTCCCTTTTCTTTCTTTCTTTCTTTCTTTTTTTAAAATAAAACTATCTTGTACCATGTATTTTAGGTGGCATGTCTTAATAAATCATGGTTCAATCACTTATACATCTTTTCATTCTCTCTACATCAATTTACCTTCAATCTCTACCTTTGTAACATCCTAGATTTTTAACTTTAGGAATTTTCAATGTTTAACATGAGTTACAAAAGATAAGCTTGCTAGTTAGGAGAGCTTGAAAATATCCATGTTTTAGCCTTGCATGGATGGTTAAGAAAGAGTTTAGGGTAGTATGAAGGTTGAGAGAGAAATATTAAAATGTGTTGATAAATATCTTGATTCATTCATCTAAATGGATACAACATATAGTACAAATAGAGAGAGATAATCTTGTGATATTATTACAATTTGGTTAAATAATATCAATAATATCTTGAGATATTAAGTTTGAATCAATCTTACCATCATTCTTGTGTTGTTATTATGATGGTGTATATATTTTTTATATCAGCCAAATTAATTTTTAAATATTATATAATAATTTGCCTAAAAAATATATTTTGAATTTTCATAAGAATTTGTCTAAATCTATCTATTTTTAAACATTATATGATAATTTAGTCATAAAACTAATATTATAAATTGATTAATTATATTATTATAGTTCTAATTTAAAAAATGATACCAAAATAAAATAAGTGGTATCAGAATGCAAATAATGGTATCAAAGGTTATTTACTTAATGAATATAATTCTTGAGTTAGATAGTTATTGTTATGAAACTTATATCAATTGAAACCATTAAGACATAAACAAAATAATATTACAAATATAGAAAATAAACAACCAACAACTGAAATAAATAACAATAAGTTATTAACCAACACAACATTTCTCAATAAATTCTTAATCATTTTATTTCTAAGATTCACTAATTAGCCAAAACATACAATATCTCCTGCATCTTCCACCTATCATGTTATTCTACTTTATTTACTATTTTTTCATACATAAATAGTAAATTTTAGAAGAATTAGTCTTTATAATAAAAAAAAATTTACTTTCCAATCTAATAGTAATGTAAAGGCTCTTCTGACAATAAAAACTTTATTCACAAATGGAGATTCTACTTGCAACTAGATTTCCTTAATTGGATTGATAGTTTGGATCCACATTTCAAGGATAGAAGTATTGAATCAAGATATTAGGAATGAATATACTTCTCAATCACTAGGGTAGCAATAGTGGGCTTTGGTGATTTGCACCCTATCAAACTGTTGAAGAGGATATTAGTTACATTTACATGCTTTGTAATTTTATGCTTCTCATTTATTTGGCTATCAAGATTTAAAAGCTCCTCCTTGATGGAGCCAATACCTCAAAACTTATACAATTCATTTTTAATTAATATTTTTATTATAACATTTTACGTGATAACTTACAAGTTTTGCTACCCTAGATGAGTGGTCAAAATCAATTCAAAAGAGCATTATAGTGATAACTTTTTTCCAACCATTGAAAAGGTGTATTTGTTCAATAGAATTGTAAGAGGCATGTTGATGTCCTTGGTTAGTTGATGGTTATTAATTTTTCTTTCTAATGAGTTTAAAATTATTCATTGATGTAACATGAGAAATTTTGAGCATCAGTTAATTTAATCAAATTAAAGTACCGATGACCTAAATAAAGATAAAGCATATACCACTTGAGGTGGATATTATCATTTAAAATGAAATTTTTGAGGATGTGTATATAATTGTCTCAGGAGCAATTACGATTGTTAATTGTAACATTCCGAAATTTTTCAAGACCCAAATTTAATTAAAAAATAATAAAAAATAAATATATATAATTAAGTTAAAATTTAAAATAATTTAATAAAAGGTTTAGAGTTTGAATTTTACTAAAGCAAAATTTTTATTTTATTTTATTTTTAATTATGAAAAAAATTACCAAAGTTTCCCTAGTTTTTTGTGTTATAACAAAAAGATTTTTGCCCTTCCTTATAATTTTCCCTAAATTGTTTGGTTCAGTTTTTTCAAGAGAATAGAATGCAGAAACAAAGAACAAAGCAGCAAAGGACGAACAAGAACGAAAAAGGAAGAAGAGGAGATAGTGGAGAAGTGATGAGGAAGAGAAGGAGCTACAGCTTAGATTTAAAAGGCTTGGTGGCAGTTTTGAGCTCAGTTATGAGTTACATAAGCTCCCTACTTTAATCCTCTTCCTTTCCTCTTGGTTTTCTTCAATTTTTAGAAGAGAAAATTTTTGAAATTTAGTCCCAGTGGCTTTATTATTGTAAGCTTTGATTTCCTTAGGTCTTAGGGAGATTGTTTTGAGTTTCTATATAAGCTCTAATATTTTGAGTGGGCAATTGGATGAAAGAAGGGAGTTTTGGATAAAAATTAAACCCTAAGAGATTGGGTTACTTCTCTTCAATGGTTTGAGCCTATTTATTTAATTATAATTGTGTTATTTGAATTAATAAGATTTAAATTAATCTTTCGTTTTTATTATAAGGGCTAATTATGAAAGTTGGTAATGCTAAGAGAAATTTTTTGGTTAATTAAACATTGTGTGGTTTGGATATTGGTCTAACGGTAGCTAATAAATGGTTTTGGTGGTTAAGTAGTACTATATGACTAGTTGGTTTAATATTTAAACTATTGGGATGGATTATGGCTCATTGACCCAAGTTACGGGGTATGAGTTATAGTCATCTTTTATACTATTGTCCATGATAAGTGACATGGATCACTTATATGTTGTAGGAAATTGTAGGTAGAATTTAATTGAAGAATAAGGAATAAGCCAAGTGTTATTTTTGTACAAGGAAAAATCTTTTTTGTATTAAAAGGGTTGAGGAAATAGGGGAATGTATATTTTTTACTAGCTATCATGTATTACATGCTTTAAATGATTAAATACAATTAAATGTGTTTTATAAGGGTTTATGGGGTATTACTTTAATAATAGTGCATTTATGTTTCTTAATTGTTTAATAATGATGTTCTTTACGAAAATGAGATTGATAGCATGTATTGTGATCATAGAGATAGGAAGTTGCATTTAAGAAAGTGTAACTAGGTTTGGTATCTTAGATAGGCTAAGGAATCACTTAAAGGAGGAATTATTTATATTGTACTACCCTAGAGTGTTGAAGTAGTTAATAATTAGGGAAAGTAGAAAAGGGGTGGGAGGCATGATCTCAGTGGAAGTTCACTAATAGGAAGATGTGAACTTGTGATATTCTATGGCTCACTATCATTTTTCAATGTTGCCTTATTTATGGGCTCAATTTGCCAAAAGGGCTAGTGGATTGAGTGTTGACACCTCTCAATGGGAGAGAGAATCTGACATGTGAAGTGTGAGGTTGAGTACTTAGGCCAAGGTAGCCCTCACATAGAGAGTAAGTCAAGCTGGCTTTGGGAGTAAGTTAGTTTCGACTACTCAAGATTCACATCAAAAGGACACAGGTAGTTTGATAGATTAGATCATGCTTTAAATTATGTTTTGTGCCTGTGTAACATTCCAAAAATTATCCGCTTAATTAATTAAGCTAATGAAGGTTAAATATATAAATTTAAGTATAAATGAGTTTGAGAATAGTTTAAAGATGGCTATTTGGTTTGGCTTTAGCCTTTAGATTAGGTTCAGAAGTGAATTAGGTCTCCCAAGCACTAATTGTATGGGAACAAAAATTAGACTTTAGCCCAATACATTATGCTGTAGCATAAAAATTATGCTACAGCATAATTTTTAGAACTAGCTTTTTTTAAAATGCAAAAAACATCCAAAACAGGGAGAAATGAGCCTGAAATAGAGGGAGGGCAATGGAGAGAGTAGTTTTTCTGTTAGGGCATTAACTTTTAGGCATTTTAGAGATAAAAGCTTGATTTCACCTAGGTATGCCTTCCTTATCTCTTCTTCTTCTCTCTAAATGTTTTGAAAGTAAGATTTGAGAATGGGAGATGATGATTTTCGGACCTAGGGCTAAGGGTCTAAATCCATTAGTCTAAATGAGACTAATGAGATTTGTTTGAGTTATCTAAGCCTAGATATAGTTTTTTATGTGTCCATGACTCTCAATTATGGATGAATTTGTGCATGTAAGTGACATTAGTGATGAAAGTTAAGATTGTTGGAAATCACTATGAGTAGTAGATGGGTTTAATGAAGTTACTTAGAGTTAATGGGAGTTAATAAACTTAATATGGTGATTAAACTCAAAAGTTGAGAGTTTTAGGTGATTAAAGTATTTAAATTTGAGAGTTGGAAGTGAGTAATTTGTAATATTGATGATGATTTTGGTTGTTGAATGATAAAGTAGTGATTATTTAAGTTGTTGAAAGCTAAATGAAGTTAATGAGAGTTAAGGAACTTATTGGATGTGAGGTTGATTTTGTAGTTGAGAATTTTGGTTATTAAAGTATGAAATTAGATATTGGAAGTAGTGATTTTGATGATTATTAGTTAAGGGTATTAATGTTAAATTATAGACTAACCTCGTGAAGCACTAGTGAGCTTAAAGTTAGCTCGAAAAAGCAAGTTGTAATTGAAGGGTAACCTTTGACCTCATAAAGGTTTGAGGCAACTGAGGAAAATTTAGCTTATGTATTTGCTTGATTAATTGATTATATGTAAAAAGACATATTTGAAAACCTTAATATATTGTAAAACTATATTCGATGCAAGTTATGGCAATATGAATAAGTTTATATGATGTGATGAAAGGGCAAGAGAAGGAGAAGAGACGAAGCTAAGGTCTGCTAAGGCAAGCCATTTCAGAGTATTGGAAGTTACTTTTGATTAGTAGCTTATCGGGTAAGCTATGTACGATCCTTACCTTCCATTCTACCCAAATTTTTCTAAATATGAGTTATAGAGAAATTGAATCGGTGAAATTTTGGGGATTTGGTTCTTACCTAATAGTAATAAAAAGGTTTTTAGGAGTTAAATTAGAACTTTGTGACTGGTTTAGAGCAAAATGATAAAGTTTTGAACTCCTAAGCTCAATTTGGCCTTAAACGAAGAGGAAATTAGGGTGAAAATTATATTTGAGTGAAATAAGACCAACTGAGGTGATGTCAAGTGGTAATCAAGTAGTAATGAACCTAGGACAGATAAATAAAAAAGAATATATGGCTAAATGTAGCCATAAGTAATAGTTAAGTGTTTTTAGTCAATTGGACTAATTGACTAAATTGTGCCAATTGCGTGTAGATTGGCATATCACGCATGTAAATTGAGAAAGGAAGCTTGTGATGAACTGTAGTAGTAGTTGAAATCCACATGTATCATTTCTAGTAATAGAAGGATTGAGGTAACTGAATAACTTCCTGTGTTTGACTATTTATTGTAACTGTGTATGAGTATGTTATTTAGTGCATGAAATGGTTTTAAACTAATCATGATTTATGACATTTTGTGAATGTTGTATGAAATAAGTTTTGATTAAATTAAAGGGTTAAAACATGTGATTTCATATATTATGTGTGTGTATATATATACTATGTATTGGAAAACACGTATGGTGGTGATTGAGAACCTATGATTCATTCAGAAAGCATGATCATAAAGGTGAGAGTTCACCCGTGTGGAATATGGTGATAAAACCATGTGACATATTCTCCTTAGTACCCGACGGGATGTTGTGTCAAAGAATTGTATCTCCTTAGTGCTTTTCAAGGTATGGTGTTAGAAATTATCTCCTTAATACCTACTGAGATGTAGTGTTAGAGATTTGGACTCCTTAGTGTTTGTGTGACATAATATTGGAGTCAACAACATCCTATTGTGTGTATTAGGGAAAATCAAAGTCCGAAAGTGCATAGAACACTTTTGACTTAGTGATTCTACTACTGAAGGTGAGCTCAAGGATGATAAGAGTATTATTGGTCTAAGGCGAGTTTACAGTTTTCATGTCGAGGTGATTTAGAGGTTAGTATAATCATGCTGTATATGTGGAAAAGTGGTGAAAAGTGAAAAATAAGTGAAAAAAAGAGTGAATTAACATATGTTATGTGATTTGAAATAAAATATATGTTATATGCTATGATTGATGGTATATTATATTATGCTTTCATATAGTTGCATGTGATAATCAATAGGAGTGAGTTATTCTGTTATTGAGATTTTTATCTTACCCTCATGGTTACATTTTTATAGGACAGAGTAGTGATTAGGGCAAGAGAAAAGAATATGGGCTAGCATAGTGGTGTCGTGACTACAAGACCTCTGAGTTTGTGTAATGAACTGATTTTTAGTGAAAATTATGTATATAAGTTGTCATAAGGAATTACATGCATGTCTAAGGGGTGATTTATAGAGAATTGTAATGATTTTGTGAAATCTTAACCCAAATGTGTATATATGTGATGAAATGAGAATCAAGGGCTAAGGTTTGATTGTATATGTGTTGTGAATGTTTAAGTAGTGAATTTATGGTGGAATTGTGGTAAGAAAGGCCAAGTAGGCTAAATTGTGAAAAAGTTAAGAAAAGTAAAAATTGGCCATTGAGGGGTCAAATTTTGATATATGTGTATATATGTGATATATTATGGTCAATCAAGTGTAATAGGTCCTTTTAGACTTAGTTCAAAGCTTAGAATGGTCTAATGAGACTAAGGGATTAATTTGGGCGCTTAGGTGTGCAAAATTTTAGAAAAAAGTAATTTTTTGCACTCGAGTGTTTAAATTTTGATCGAACCATTAAAACGTGTCCAAGCTTATTTCATTAATTAGCTTATGAGATAGGGCACTTGAATCACTTCCATCAAACATTGTATATAAAAATGATGCATGTTAAAAGTTTGTCAGTTTTGTTGTTAAATGATAGCAAAAAAATTGAACATGTGCACTACTCATGGCATCTTATGCTGCGGTGCATGACATAAAGAAGAATTAGGCTTGTGGTTTCGTGCCACATGTTATGGCGCATGTATTACACACCACAATGCATGGCCTATAATCTAACCTGATTTTATGACTTTTAATGCATGGAGTAATTGTTATGAATGCATATGACTTGCTTTGTTGCGTATTACTTTAATGTATTATGATTTTGATAATTTTGCAAAATGGGTCTTGGGCCCAAACTTTTCAAACAAAGTGTTCATTTGCTGTGTGGTGTTTTATTGGGGTGATTTAGTTAATCTTCTCATATATCGAGTGGATATGGGGAAGGTTACACAAGAACTGATACTGGTGGTAATCCATTGAATACAGATGTGGTATCAAAGATAAATGAACTGCCACCAGAGAACCATATTCTTGTTAGTCGAAATATAGAGCAACTAAGGAGTGAATCATAGGATAATGAGGCCTTACTACTCAAAATGAGGAATTTGATGTAAGAAATCCATAGCATGTTGTGGAGACAAGGTATACTAAGAAACGAAAGGGCAAGAGGGGATAATAGAACTGTTAAGAATGAAAAGGAAATGTATGAGGAGGAAGATAAGGCGTATGAGAAAAGTACACCCAAGCAATCAAGGGCTATGGGTGGCAATGGTTCATAGAATTCTATTGATCGGGCTTAGAAGAGTTTTTCACAATTCCATCTGCCTACTTTTGATAGGACTATGAAAGAAGAAGTTAAGGAATGGATCGAGTGGATTGAAACAATCTTTGAAGTGGTGCTATACTCAAAGGAACATAAGGTAATTTTAGCTTTACTTCTATTTGTGAAGGAAGCCAAGCATTAGTGGAAGTCAATGAGGCCAATGGGTGAAGTCAAATGGACATATGATGAGTTTAAAGTTAGATTCTTTGATTTCTACTTTCCAATGGCCTTTAAAGCTAAGAAATAAGCCAAGTTTCATGAGTTCAAGTATAGAAACTTTGACGAAGAGGCTTCCATTTCTAAGTTCAGTTAGCTTTCCAAATACTTCACTTACCTCATAAGGAGTGATGACTCGAAGTGGAAGGCTGAGAGATTATTTGAGAAAATGAGGCCAAAGTATAGGCAACAGTTGGCCTTATATGAGATCACATCTTATGATGAAATATGTAATAAGCTGACAATAGCTGTGAGAAGAGGCAAAGAGGTAGAGATAAAGAAAATAAGGGACAGTTAGGGCAGATTTTCACAGTCAGTTAGCCCTACTGATGGAGTTAGCAGATTTTCAAAATTGATTTCCAGAGCAAATAAAAAATCTCTTTAATTTTAAAAATAGTTTTAGGATTAAAAAATCGATTGATAGTAGTAGTTGTCAGTGATTAATGGTGAAGATTTATAACAATGATTGGTTATGACTGGTAGCATTTTTGAATAATATAATCAAATACTCTTCTAGTCCTATTTTTATGACAAAGAGTATTTGTTTTGGTCATATTTATAGGATACCTCAATAATTATTTTGTTCACTTTTATCATTATGCCCCTATTAAATGTTAGGAGGTTTATTAAATGTTAGAGTATTTTTTTAAATAGGTATATTTAATAAGGGTAAAATTAAAAACTTATTAAATTTTTAGATAGAGTTAATAAGGTTTAATATTTTCTTTAGTTTTGGTAAAAATACTGAAAATGACTTATAAATAGAACTAAGGGAAGTGTAGTGTGCTTAAAAAGAAAAGAATTAAAACCAAAACAATTCTAAGATATGTTTTCATTTAAAAAAAGATAGAACATTTTCTTAAAACATTTAAATATAAAACACTTACTCAAGATAAATATTTATTTTTTATTTTTAAAAATAAAAATATTTTTTAGAAGAAACAAATTTTTTTTGATCCTTTTCTATAATTTTTAAGGTCATTTTTTAGTTAACTAACAGTCAAAATTAACTTTTGTTAACAGTGATAGCTAAATTACGTCATTTTTAAAAGTTGAGAGAATAATTTACATAAGAAATGAATTCAGGGTCTATGGTGTTATTGGGCATAAAATTTAGAGATAATTTGCTCATACCCTTTAATATAATACCTTATAAATTGGACCAATTTTATTTTTTTTATATAGTATATAGACTAGAGGGAGTTGATGTGCAACGTATAAGAAATGGATACACACGATTCTTCTATATTTGTGTATCTAGCTTCAATATGAGACATTACCAACAATATTCATGAATGAGGTGTCAGGAAATTTGAAAGATTCAACATAAGGAATTGCTTATTATATATATATATATATATATATTAAGAATGACAACAAAATCTTAAAAGTTAAAATTTATGATAGTTAAATTCTTAGTAAAAAGTTTTAAAAAATAAATTAAAAATATTGATTCTGTTGGAATATGGTCCATCCATGGTAAACTAGACTATAAATGAGAAGCCCAAACCCAAATCTTTAATCTTTAATCCTTTGTAAATAGCGTCGAGAGTTGACTGTTCATCTACAGTAACTTAGAATTTGATGCTTGAGTTTTTGTGGGCCCCTAAATTTTGTTGCCTTGTGTGGAATATTTTATTCAGCTTTTGATTAATTTATATGTCGGCCCTTTGTTTCTTTGCTTTCTTGATTTTTCATTGGTTTCTCTGGTTTCTCATACAAACTGACAAAATTATAATTTAAATATTGTAACACCCTCAAATTTACAAATTATAATTCTCCATATCTTTAGAGCAAACACAACTGCAGCTAACTCCAAATCATGAGTAGGGTAATTTTCCTCGTGTGGTCTCAACTGTCTGGAGGAATAGGCAACCACTCGGTCATTTTGCATCAAAACACATCCTAAACCCTTTAAAGAAGCATCAGTGTACAGAGTGTACGGCACCACAGGGTCAGGAATAGTCAATACTGGAGTAGTGGTTAACCTCTTTTTCAATTCTTGGAAAGCAGCTTCACATTTGTCAGTCCAAATAAATGGGGCATCCTTCTTAGTTAGCTTAGTTAAGGGCATCGCAATTTGCGAAAATCCCTTAATAAAGCGACGATAATAACCTGCTAGACCTAAAAAGCTTCGTATCTCTGTAACAGATTTTGGCTGTTCCCACTTCATCACTGCATCAATCTTGCTAGGATCCACCGCAACTCCATCTCTGGACACAACATGGCCCAAAAACTTTACTTCTTGGAGCCAAAATTCACACTTGCTTAATTTGGCATAAAGCTTATGTTCCCTCAAAACTTGCAAGACGATTCTTAAATGTTCACCATGAGCCTCCTCATCCTTTGAATAAATAAGAATGTCATCAATAAACACTACTACAAACTTATCTAAATAGGGTCGAAAGATCCTATTCATGTAATCCATGAATACCGCAGGAGCATTCGTAAGTCCAAACGGCATCACCATGAATTCATAATGCCCATATCTCGTCCGAAATGCTGTCTTAGGTATATCCTCTGCTTTCACTCTCAATTGGTGGTACCCTGACCTTAAGTCAATCTTTGAGAAAACTGCGGATCCCACAAGCTGATCCAGCAAATCATCGATTCTCGGAAGTGGATATTTGTTCTTGATGGTTACTTTGTTCAATTGTCTATAATCAATGCACAATCGGAGGCTTCCGTCCTTCTTCTTTACAAAAAGGACTGGAGATCCCCAAGGTGAAACACTCGGTCTGATGAAACCCTTCTCAAGTAGCTCTTCGATTTGCTTTTTCAGTTCCGCTAACTCTGAAGGGGACATCCGATAAGGAGCCTTAGAAATTGGCCCTGTACCGGGTACCAATTCAATTGAGAACTCTACCTCGCGCTTTAGGGGTAAACCGGAGACTTCGTCTGGAAATACATCCGCAAATTCTTTGACAATTGGGATATTCTTCACGCCTTCATCAATCTCAGCTTGGATAGAGAAGAAAACCATGTAGGCCTGGCAACCCTTCTTCATACATCTATCAACTTGCGCCGCCGACAAGAAAACATGATCTTGAGTCTCGACTGGGGTCACCGACAAAGAAGATAAAGACACACTCCTCTCTCTACAATCTAGGATAGCACCATTTGCAGCCATCCAATTCATTCCCACAATTACATCCATACCTCTCAGTGGTAGGATAATTAAGTCCATAGTTGTTTTCCTATTTTTAAACTCGACTACTAGGTTAAGGCATGCCTTAGCGGTCCTCACAGATTCTCCCGCAGGAGTAGACACATTCATATCAAACGGTAAAATACACACAGGCAAATCAAGGTTCTTTACACAAGTTTCAGAAATAAAAGAGTGTGTAGCACCCGAATCAAATAGTGCAACAATATCATGATGAAGGATTTTGATGTTACCTCTAATGGCATCTGGGGAGTTCATGGTGTCCTGAGTAAGAGCAAACACACGACCAGAGACAGTAGGATGTTGGGAAGGGTTCTTCATATTTGAGCCCTGGTTGTCCCCACAAAACTTTGCAATGTGACCGGGTTTCCCACAAATGTAACAGATCCAGCACTGTCCGAAATGACGACGCCCGCATTTAGTGCACTGTTGAGAGCTCGCTGTACTCGGGGCAGGGGTAGATACTGTTGGGCTCCTCTGTGACCCGTAATAACTACTATGATAGCTCCTCTGTCCTTGGCCCCTTTGAAATGGACCCTTCTGCCTTCCTTGGTTCCATGAGCTACTCGAACCCTGATGGTTTTTCTTCATAATGCCTCCGGTGGTCGAGGGTAGGTTGGGGGTCTACTATATGAATAACCCCTCTTCTCTCTCTCAACCTCCTTCTTACTGCGAGCTACTACTTGTAGTTTTATGCACATTTCATCATAATCTCGGATATCTAGATGAGCCAATTGTTCCCTCAATTCTGGTCTAGCCTTCTCCAATAAGCGCTTAGCCTTCCATTCGGAATCATCCCTATACTGCAGGTACGTGGAGTATCTAGATAACTCCTGAAACTTAGCAATGAATGTGTCCTCATCGAGGTTCCCTTGCTTAAAGGCATGGAATTCCGCTTCCTTCTCAGACCTTAACTCTGATGGAAAGTAATGCCTGAATAATTTTTCCTTGAATTCCTCCCAGGTGAGTGTAGAATCATCCCTGGGCCCTGCTGTCTCCCACCAATCTCTTGCTCCTTTCACTAGGAGCACTAATGCTACTTGTACTTTTTGATTGCTGGTGCATGTGACTACTCGAAAGATGGATTCGAGTCTCTTCACCCATTCCTCTACCACGGATGGTTTAAGGTTACCATCAAACGTAGGAGGGTTAAACTTCCTAACAGTTTCCCACACATCAGTAATGGTCGGTGGGGCTCTCTGTTCCTCCTGCCTAATTTCTTTCCTTCTAGACTCATGATCTCTCAGAGTGGCAGGATGTGAGGAACTGCCTTCCCCCACATGACTCTCAACATGAGCCCTATCTCCATTTTCAGTTACCTTTTGCCTCTTTAGCTCCGTCAACTCTTGTTCGTATCCTTGAACCTTGTCTGTTAATGTTTTTACAAGCATTCTTAATTCCGCCAAGTCAGGCTCCTCATTTGGCAGTGGCGGTGGCAGGTGCTCATGTTGGAATCCTGAGTTAC
Organism: Prosopis cineraria; assembly: GCF_029017545.1. NCBI lineage: Eukaryota > Viridiplantae > Streptophyta > Magnoliopsida > Fabales > Fabaceae > Prosopis > Prosopis cineraria. The sequence continues at coordinate 11,744 of NW_026556307.1, read as the reverse complement.
CACGAGTAACAGGCATTTTCTCTCCCCTCCTAAAGGATACAAGATATAAATAATAAAATTAGCCTAGCTATATCATGGCCATACAATGAGAAGCACCATAACAATGTATATTGCCAACCGACTATATGCTCTGATACCAATATGTAACACCCTCAAATTTACAAACCGATTTTTCGCAAGTTATTAATTCAAGAAATCATTTTTTTTTTCATTGAACCCTTATCATACCCTTATCATGGTAGAAAAATTTCTACCATGATACATCCAAGACAATATACCACAGGTCTTAAAATATCTCAAAAAGCAATTAGAACCATGAGGGACAGACATGATCCTCATAGCATGTTATTTAAATTAGGTCATGAATCAAAAGGGACAGACATAATCCTCTTGGACATATAAATGCATTTAATAAAAAGGATTAGAGTTTACATGCTCCATAGACAAGATATGTCCTAAGTTGGCACAAGATACATTGTATAATCCAAAATAAGAGGCAACGTAAAAGATGGTGTCTCATACACCATAATTACACCTCTGGTGCTTTCTCGGCCGGATTCGCTCCTGTAAAAATATTAACCACGGGGAATGAGACTTAAAAGTCCCAGTAACCAAAAATTAATATGTAATGATGCATGCGGATGTAACTAATCATGCGATTGCTAAGTGGGCACACAAAACATTTAACCGAACAATATTTTCAAACAAACCGAACAAGTATTTAATTGCATGACTGCACCTTATATCCTCCTTTCACCATGCTCGGACGCCAAATCACCCGGCCAAAGGTGAGTTGGACCAAGCGACACGCCACTCATTGGGTCCAATGAGGGCTTACCACGTGGTAATAATTAACCGAACAGAAATTCCCATTAACACCATACATTAAAATACCCTGACAAGTCATGCATCATTCAAATATCCAAACAGGAATATATCCGAACAATAATATCTCATCATGATAAACAAAAATAAATTTTTAACCCACTTGGCAATAATTTCAAACAAGTATATACAGTATTTATTTTCAATAATTCATAATTTTTCCAAACAACAAAACAACACATAACCATTCACAAACACACTCATCACAACACATTAATAATGGTTACCTTGTGTCTTGAATAACAAGTTCCCCTTCACAACTCCTTTTTCACCACTATCTTTGTCAATATAATCTACATAATTATTTCACAATACTATATATTAATTTTACATTAAAATAAATAACTCTAATTTAAAGAGTTAGAAAGTCTTAAATCTATAGTCCATATTAACACTAATTTAAGATTTATGCCTCATTTAACTTCCCAAATTCTTTTCTAAAATTCTCGTACCCTAATGAACTATTTTTTTTTATCCTCAATTCACTTCTAGTATCACAATTTCATCCTTCTACATTCTAAAAATTCATCCAAAAATAAATTAAAAATTTTAGAATTATCCTGAAGCCTCAAATCACCTTTCTATAACCTCAAAAATACCTATTCATACTTAAATAAATATTTAATAATCATAGGTTTATCCCTACATCTCAGATTCCACATAAATTCAACCATATAGATCTAGATTTTAACTCAAAAATTCTTAAACATGAGTTTCAACCTCAAGAAAATATTCTATAATATTTATTATATCCCTAAGAATTTTAACCTATATTTTTAATCCATCATATCATCAGATTAACTATCCTATAGAAAAATCCTAATCAAAATATTTACTCTATCCTACAAAATAATCATATCACTAGAAAGCTAATATTATTTAGAAAATAACTATAAAATTAATTTTGTAATTAAATAAATTTTTAAATGCTAATCTAAACAGGAAAGTTAGAACATACCTGAAGAAAAAGAAAATAATCCCCCCTTGCGAGAAAACGCCGAGCAACGTGAGAGGAAGAGAGAAAAATAATATAAAAATGGGATTGTGAGTCCCAAAATTATATTAAAAAAAAACTATAGGTTTGAATTTAATTATTCAAACCTTTGGGCCCAAAGTTGCAATTTTCTCTAAATTGCATCTTAGCCTCTCATGCTTCCTAATGCACACACCCCCTCCTTTTTATACATGAAGGCACCTCTTCTCTTCCCTCATCTAACCAATGTGGGACTTAGAAACAACAACCTTCCACCCCCCCTTTTTTTTGTTCCTTCTACCTTCTCTTTTTTTTTTAACACACACATAAAAAAAATTATTTATGTATTATATCTTAACTAAATATTGCTTATGTGGTTTTAAATTTAAATTTTTAAATTCATAATTAAATACCTAATCATAATATTATTTCTAAATAACCTCAAATAATATAAATTCCTATTATTATCATTTTTTTTCCTCAAAACCTAAATTCCACAATTTCTTTATTATATAAAAATCAGGATGTTACAATTCTCCCCTCCTTTTAGAAATTTTGTCCTCAAAATTTAATAGATAAGCTTAGAAACTATGTACCTAAGCAAATAAATGTGGATAATCTCGCCTCATACTCTCCTCGGTCTCCCAAGTAGCATCACCTAGGGCTCCACCCTTCCAAATCACCTTCACGAGTCGGATGGTCTTATTGCGTAGTTGTTTGTCCTTAAAGTCCTCAATTCGCTCCGGTTCGGATCTAAAGGTCAAATTCTCCCTCAATTCTACTTCTTCAGGTTCAATAACATGGGAGGGATCCGGGTTGTACTTCTTCAACTGTGATACGTGGAACACATTATGGATACCTGCAATCTGTGGAGGTAATGCAACTCTATATGCAGTAGATCCAATTCGCTCCAAGATCTCATACGGGCCCATAAATCTAGGTGTCAATTTCTTTGCCTTAATGGATCTACCAATGCCTGTCACTGGAGAAACCTTCAAAAATACATGATCTCCTACTTCAAACTCTAACGGCCGTCTCCTCTTATCAGCATAGCTCTTCTGTCGGCTCTGAGCGGTTAGCAATTTTTGCTTAATCATTGCAATCTTCTGGGTGGTCTGCTCTACAATTTCTGGACCAATGATACTCCTCTCACTTAATTCTGTCCAACATAAAGGCGATCTACACTTCCTTCCATACAAGGCCTCATAAGGCGCCATCCCAATACTAGAATGATAGCTGTTATTATAAGCAAATTCAGCTAATGGCAAATGATTATCCCAACTACCTGGTAGTTCAATGGCACAAGCTCTCAACATGTCCTCCAAAGTCTGGATCGTCCTCTCTGTTTGTCCATCTGTTTGGGGGTGGTATGCGGTGCTAAAACTCAGTCTGGTACCCATAGCCTTCTGTAGCGCACCCCAAAAGTTTGAAGTGAACCTTGGGTCACGATCTGACACAATTCTAGAGGGTATACCATGAAGTCTAACTATCTCCTTAATGTATATCTCAGCAAATTTCTCTAATGTAGAGGTAAACTTGATCGCCAAAAAGTGAGCTGATTTGGTGAGTCGGTCTACTATCACCCAAATAGCATCCTTACTCGAGGGTGTTCTTGGCAGTCCAGTGATGAAATCCATAGAAATATCATCCCATTTCCACTTTGGAATATCTAACGGTTGCAGTGTTCCAGCTGGCTTCTGATGTTCTATCTTTATCTTCTGACACGTTAAACATCTAGAAACAAATTCAGTTACATCTTTCTTCATTCCTGGCCACCACCAACCTCGCTTCAAATCATGGTACATTTTAGTTATACCGGGATGAATTGTATATTTGCTCCTATGAGCTTCTTCTAAAAGGATATTCCTCAATCTTGGATCATTAGGTACACAAACTCTACCTTTATACTTCATCACTGTGTCCTCAGAGATGGTAAAATTTGGGGCCTTACCTACCACTATCTCCTTCCTTATATTCCTTAAGTAGTCATCACTCTGCTGTGAGACTCTGAGATCTTCCCAGAATTTGCTCTCAAAGTCTGCTACCTGGAGTGCGGCCATTTGATGTTCAATCACATCTACTGGAACATCATGAAAACTGTTCCATAAATGATATTCATGAACCATCAAATGTGCAGCATGAATAGTCTTTCTACTTAAGGCATCAGCTACCACGTTAGCCTTACCCGGATGGTAATGTAATTCAAAGTCATAATCCTTTAGAAATTCCATCCATCGTCGCTGCCTCATATTAAGCTCTTTTTGATCAAATAAATACTTCAGGCTCTTATGGTCACTGAAGATTTGAAACTTAGATCCATACAAGTAGTGTCTCCATATCTTCAGAGCAAACACAACTGCAGCTAACTCCAAATCATGAGTAGGGTAATTTTCCTCGTGTGGTCTCAACTGTCTGGAGGAATAGGCAACCACTCGGTCATTTTGCATCAAAACACATCCTAAACCCTTTAAAGAAGCATCAGTGTACAGAGTGTACGGCACCACAGGGTCAGGAATAGTCAATACTGGAGTAGTGGTTAACCTCTTTTTCAATTCTTGGAAAGCAGCTTCACATTTGTCAGTCCAAATAAATGGGGCATCCTTCTTAGTCAGCTTAGTTAAGGGCATCGCAATTTGCGAAAATCCCTTAATAAAGCGACGATAATAACCTGCTAAACCTAAAAAGCTTCGTATCTCTGTAACAGATTTTGGCTGTTCCCACTTCATCACTGCATCAATCTTGCTAGGATCCACCGCAACTCCATCTCTGGACACAACATGGCCCAAAAACTTTACTTCTTGGAGCCAAAATTCACACTTGCTTAATTTGGCATAAAGCTTATGTTCCCTCAAAACTTGCAAGACGATTCTTAAATGTTCACCATGAGCCTCCTCATCCTTTGAATAAATAAGAATGTCATCAATAAACACTACTACAAACTTATCTAAATAGGGTCGAAAGATCCTATTCATGTAATCCATGAATACCGCAGGAGCATTCGTAAGTCCAAACGGCATCACCATGAATTCATAATGCCCATATCTCGTCCGAAATGCTGTCTTAGGTATATCCTCTGCTCTCACTCTCAATTGGTGGTACCCTGACCTTAAGTCAATCTTTGAGAAAACTGCGGATCCCACAAGCTGATCCAGCAAATCATCGATTCTCGGAAGTGGATATTTGTTCTTGATGGTTACTTTGTTCAATTGTCTATAATCAATGCACAATCGGAGGCTTCCGTCCTTCTTCTTTACAAAAAGGACTGGAGATCCCCAAGGTGAAACACTCGGTCTGATGAAACCCTTCTCAAGTAGCTCTTCAATTTGCTTTTTCAGTTCCGCTAACTCTGAAGGGGACATCCGATAAGGAGCCTTAGAAATTGGCCCTGTACCGGGTACCAATTCAATTGAGAACTCTACCTCGCGCTTTGGGGGTAAACCGGAGACTTCGTCTGGAAATACATCCGCAAATTCTTTGACAATTGGGATATTCTTCACGCCTTCATCAATCTCAGCTTGGATAGAGAAGAAAACCATGTAGGCCTGGCAACCCTTCTTCATACATCTATCAACTTGCGCCGCCGACAAGAAAACATGATCTTGAGTCTCGACTGGGGTCACCGACAAAGAAGATAAAGACACACTCCTCTCTCTACAATCTAGGATAGCACCATTTGCAGCCATCCAATTCATTCCCACAATTACATCCATACCTCTCAGTGGTAGGATAATTAAGTCCATAGTTGTTTTCCTATTTTTAAACTCGACTACTAGGTTAAGGCATGCCTTAGCGGTCCTCACAGATTCTCCCGCAGGAGTAGACACATTCATATCAAAAGGTAAAATACACACAGGCAAATCAAGGTTCTTTACACAAGTTTCAGAAATAAAAGAGTGTGTAGCACCCGAATCAAATAGTGCAACAATATCATGATGAAGGATTTTGATGTTACCTCTAATGGCATCTGGGGAGTTCATGGTGTCCTGAGTAAGAGCAAACACACGACCAGAGACAGTAGGATGTTGGGAAGGGTTCTTCATATTTGAGCCCTGGTTGTCCCCACAAAACTTTGCAATGTGACCGGGTTTCCCACAAATGTAACAGACCCAGCACTGTCCGAAATGACGACGCCCGCATTTAGTGCACTGTTGAGAGCTCGCTGTACTCGGGGCAGGGGTAGATACTGTTGGGCTCCTCTGTGACCCGTGATAACTACTATGATAGCTCCTCTGTCCTTGGCCCCTTTGAAATGGACCCTTCTGCCTTCCTTGGTTCCATGAGCTACTCGAACCCTGATGGTTTTTCTTCATAATGCCTCCGGTGGGTCGAGGGTAGGTTGGGGGTCTACTATATGAATAACCCCTCTTCTCTCTCTCAACCTCCTTCTTACTGCGAGCTACTACTTGTAGTTTTATGCACATTTCATCATAATCTCGGATATCTAGATGAGCCAATTGTTCCCTCAATTCTGGTCTAGCCTTCTCCAATAAGCGCTTAGCCTTCCATTCGGAATCATCCCTATACTGCAGGTACGTGGAGTATCTAGATAACTCCTGAAACTTAGCAATGAATGTGTCCTCATCGAGGTTCCCTTGCTTAAAGGCATGGAATTCCGCTTCCTTCTCAGACCTTAACTCTGATGGAAAGTAATGCCTGAATAATTTTTCCTTGAATTCCTCCCAGGTGAGTGTAGAATCATCCCTGGGCCCTGCTGTCTCCCACCAATCTCTTGCTCCTTTCACTAGGAGCACTAATGCTACTTGTACTTTTTGATTGCTGGTGCATGTGACTACTCGAAAGATGGATTCGAGTCTCTTCACCCATTCCTCTACCACGGATGGTTTAAGGTTACCATCAAACGTAGGAGGGTTAAACTTCCTAACAGTTTCCCACACATCAGTAATGGTCGGTGGGGCTCTCTGTTCCTCCTGCCTAATTTCTTTCCTTCTAGACTCATGATCTCTCAGAGTGGCAGGATGTGAGGAACTGCCTTCCCCCACATGACTCTCAACATGAGCCCTATCTCCATTTTCAGTTACCTTTTGCCTCTTTAGCTCCGTCAACTCTTGTTCGTATCCTTGAACCTTGTCTGTTAATGTTTTTACAAGCATTCTTAATTCCGCCAAGTCAGGCTCCTCATTTGGCAGTGGCGGTGGCAGGTGCTCATGTTGGAATCCTGAGTTACCACGAGTAACAGGCATTTTCTCTCCCCTCCTAAAGGATACAAGATATAAATAATAAAATTAGCCTAGCTATATCATGGCCATACAATGAGAAGCACCATAACAATGTATATTGCCAACCGACTATATGCTCTGATACCAATATGTAACACCCTCAAATTTACAAACCGATTTTTCGCAAGTTATTAATTCAAGAAATCATTTTTTTTTTCATTGAACCCTTATCATACCCTTATCATGGTAGAAAAATTTCTACCATGATACATCCAAGACAATATACCACAGGTCTTAAAATATCTCAAAAAGCAATTAGAACCATGAGGGACAGACATGATCCTCATAGCATGTTATTTAAATTAGGTCATGAATCAAAAGGGACAGACATAATCCTCTTGGACATATAAATGCATTTAATAAAAAGGATTAGAGTTTACATGCTCCATAGACAAGATATGTCCTAAGTTGGCACAAGATACATTGTATAATCCAAAATAAGAGGCAACGTAAAAGATGGTGTCTCATACACCATAATTACACCTCTGGTGCTTTCTCGGCCGGATTCGCTCCTGTAAAAATATTAACCACGGGGAATGAGACTTAAAAGTCCCAGTAACCAAAAATTAATATGTAATGATGCATGCGGATGTAACTAATCATGCGATTGCTAAGTGGGCACACAAAACATTTAACCGAACAATATTTTCAAACAAACCGAACAAGTATTTAATTGCATGACTGCACCTTATATCCTCCTTTCACCATGCTCGGACGCCAAATCACCCGGCCAAAGGTGAGTTGGACCAAGCGACACGCCACTCATTGGGTCCAATGAGGGCTTACCACGTGGTAATAATTAACCGAACAGAAATTCCCATTAACACCATACATTAAAATACCCTGACAAGTCATGCATCATTCAAATATCCAAACAGGAATATATCCGAACAATAATATCTCATCATGATAAACAAAAATAAATTTTTAACCCACTTGGCAATAATTTCAAACAAGTATATACAGTATTTATTTTCAATAATTCATAATTTTTCCAAACAACAAAACAACACATAACCATTCACAAACACACTCATCACAACACATTAATAATGGTTACCTTGTGTCTTGAATAACAAGTTCCCCTTCACAACTCCTTTTTCACCACTATCTTTGTCAATATAATCTACATAATTATTTCACAATACTATATATTAATTTTACATTAAAATAAATAACTCTAATTTAAAGAGTTAGAAAGTCTTAAATCTATAGTCCATATTAACACTAATTTAAGATTTATGCCTCATTTAACTTCCCAAATTCTTTTCTAAAATTCTCGTACCCTAATGAACTATTTTTTTTTATCCTCAATTCACTTCTAGTATCACAATTTCATCCTTCTACATTCTAAAAATTCATCCAAAAATAAATTAAAAATTTTAGAATTATCCTGAAGCCTCAAATCACCTTTCTATAACCTCAAAAATACCTATTCATACTTAAATAAATATTTAATAATCATAGGTTTATCCCTACATCTCAGATTCCACATAAATTCAACCATATAGATCTAGATTTTAACTCAAAAATTCTTAAACATGAGTTTCAACCTCAAGAAAATATTCTATAATATTTATTATATCCCTAAGAATTTTAACCTATATTTTTAATCCATCATATCATCAGATTAACTATCCTATAGAAAAATCCTAATCAAAATATTTACTCTATCCTACAAAATAATCATATCACTAGAAAGCTAATATTATTTAGAAAATAACTATAAAATTAATTTTGTAATTAAATAAATTTTTAAATGCTAATCTAAACAGGAAAGTTAGAACATACCTGAAGAAAAAGAAAATAATCCCCCCTTGCGAGAAAACGCCGAGCAACGTGAGAGGAAGAGAGAAAAATAATATAAAAATGGGATTGTGAGTCCCAAAATTATATTAAAAAAAAACTATAGGTTTGAATTTAATTATTCAAACCTTTGGGCCCAAAGTTGCAATTTTCTCTAAATTGCATCTTAGCCTCTCATGCTTCCTAATGCACACACCCCCTCCTTTTTATACATGAAGGCACCTCTTCTCTTCCCTCATCTAACCAATGTGGGACTTAGAAACAACAACCTTCCACCCCCCCTTTTTTTTGTTCCTTCTACCTTCTCTTTTTTTTTTAACACACACATAAAAAAAATTATTTATGTATTATATCTTAACTAAATATTGCTTATGTGGTTTTAAATTTAAATTTTTAAATTCATAATTAAATACCTAATCATAATATTATTTCTAAATAACCTCAAATAATATAAATTCCTATTATTATCATTTTTTTTCCTCAAAACCTAAATTCCACAATTTCTTTATTATATAAAAATCAGGATGTTACATTCTCCCCTCCTTTTAGAAATTTTTCCTCAAAATTTAATAGATAAGCTTAGAACTATGTACCTAAGCAACTTAAATGTGGATAATCTCGCCTCAACTCTCCTCAGTTCTCCCAAGTAGCATCACCTAGGGCTCCACCCTTCCAAATCACCTTCACGAGTCGGATGGTCTTTTCTTATTGTAGTGTTTGTCCTTAAAGTCCTCAATTCGCTCCGGTTCGGATCTAAAGGTCAAATTCTCCCTCAATTCTACTCTTCAGGTTCAATAACATGGGAGGGATCCGGGTTTGACTTCTTCAACTGTGATACGTGGAACACATTATGGATACCTGCAATCTGTGGAGGTGGGTTAATGCAACTCTATATGCAGTAGATCCAATTCGCTCCAAGATCTCATACGGGCCCATAAATCTAGGTGTCAATTTCTTTGCCTTAATGGATCTACCAATGCCTGTCACTGGAGAAACCTTCAAAATACATGATCTCCTACTTCAAACTCTAACGGCCGTCTCCTCTTATCAGCATAGCTCTTCTGTCGGCTCTGAGCGGTTAGCAATTTTTGCTTAATCATTGCAATCTTCTGGGTGGTCTGCTCTACAATTTCTGGACCAATGATACTCCTCTCACTTAATTCTGTCCAACATAAAGCGATCTACACTTCCTTCCATACAAGGCCTCATAAGGCGCCATCCCAATACTAGAATGATAGCTGTTATTATAAGCAAATTCAGCTAATGGCAAATGATTATCCCAACTACCTGGTAGTTCAATGGCACAAGCTCTCAACATGTCCTCCAAAGTCTGGATCGTCCTCTCTGTTTGTCCATCTGTTTGGGGGTGGTATGCGGTGCTAAAACTCAGTCTGGTACCCATAGCCTTCTGTAGCGCACCCCAAAAGTTTGAAGTGAACCTTGGGTCACGATCTGACACAATTCTAGAGGGTATACCATGAAGTCTAACTATCTCCTTAATGTATATCTCAGCAAATTTCTCTAATGTAGAGGTAAACTTGATCGCCAAAAAGTGAGCTGATTTGGTGAGTCGGTCTACTATCACCCAAATAGCATCCTTACTCGAGGGTGTTCTTGGCAGTCCAGTGATGAAATCCATGGAAATATCATCCCATTTCCACTTTGGAATATCTAACGGTTGCAGTGTTCCAGCTGGCTTCTGATGTTCTATCTTTATCTTCTGACACGTTAAACATCTAAGAAACAAATTCAGTTACATCTTTTTCATTCCTGGCCACCACCAACCTCGCTTCAAATCATGGTACATTTTAGTTATACCGGGATGAATTGTATATTTGCTCCTATGAGCTTCTTCTAAAAGGATATTCCTCAATCTTGGATCATTAGGTACACAAACTCTACCTTTATACTTCATCACTGTGTCCTCAGAGATGGTAAAATTTGGGGCCTTACCTACCACTATCTCCTTCCTTATATTCCTTAAGTAGTCATCACTCTGCTGTGAGACTGAGATCTTCCCAGAATTGCTCTCAAAGTCTGCTACTTGGAGTGCGGCCATTTGATGTTCAATCACATCTACTGGAACATCATGAAAACTGTTCCACAAATGATATTCATGAACCATCAAATGTGCAGCATGAATAGTCTTTCTACTTAAGGCGTCAGCTACCACGTTAGCCTTACCCGGATGGTAATGTAATTCAAAGTCATAATCCTTCAGAAATTCCATCCATCGTCGCTGCTGCCTCATATTAAGCTCTTTTTGATCAAATAAATACTTCAGGCTCTTATGGTCACTGAAGATTTGAAACTTAGATCCATACAAGTAGTGTCTCCATATCTTCAGAGCAAACACACAACTGCAGCTAACTCCAAATCATGAGTAGGGTAATTTTCCTCGTGTGGTCTCAACTGTCTGGAGGAATAGGCAACCACTCGGTCATTTGCATCAAAAAACATCCTAAACCCTTTAAAGAAGCATCAGTGTACAGAGTGTACGGCACCACAGGGTCAGGAATAGTCAATACTGGAGTAGTGGTTAACCTCTTTTTCAATTCTTGGAAAGCAGCTTCACATTTGTCAGTCCAAATAAATGGGGGCATCCTTCTTAGTTAGCTTAGTTAAGGGCATCGCAATTTGCGAAAATCCCTTAATAAAGCGACGATAATAACCTGCTAGACCTAAAAAGCTTCGTATCTCTGTAACAGATTTTGGCTGTTCCCACTTCATCACTGCATCAATCTTGCTAGGATCCACCGCAACCATCTCTGGACACAACATGGCCCAAAAAACTTTACTTCTTGGAGCCAAAATTCACACTTGCTTAATTGGCATAAAGCTTA
>NW_026556306.1:0-38267 GCF_029017545.1 Prosopis cineraria | reverse complement strand
AAAATTAAAAAGGCTCAATTAGGAGACTTTACTTCCCCTTAAGACCCAACGCAATTTAAATCTGGATGAACAGTTACATGGTTGTCACATAAGAAAATGATATGAAACAAAAACACCCTTCAACAGGGGAGCCAAAATCACATGGTTCAAGATCAAACTGTGAAACAAAAATTACATTTTCGTACTTAAAAAAAAAAAAGAAAAAGAAAACTACAACACAGTATTTTTCCAGCACATGATATAGTGACATTCTCCTTCCTCTTTTTAAGAATTTGTAAATACTACAGGATACCGGCCAGCAAAGATGGTAGTAAACCTTTTCTTTTTAGTGGCCAAAATCCCCTTCAAACCAGATTTTCTTCCCTATTCACTACATGTAGACACCATTATAAAGAACCAATATATAAACTGAAAGATCACGGGTCATTTGTACAGTCAAATCCGTGGCAAACAGAGAGCCAGATAACGAGGACTAAAAACAACAAAATTCCAAGAACAATCAACTTGATTTTCATGTTCTGGTACCACATCTTCCGACGGACCTGTGTTCCTTGCTTTTGAATTCTTGGGCCTGAAAATAAACACATGCGATTCTCAGCCCTAGAAAACATATGACCAGAAAGGTTGGTTGTCTAACTTTAGTCAACTTACCTGTGACTTCAATGTTTCTGTCTTGTCCGCAAGGATGGTTAGATTTTCTCCTCTGTCAATAGCCTGAAAGCATGTGCAATGATGAAAACAAAGATCAGAATGTATTACATCATAATGATCATATGCATCTTAATATAATGAACTTCAAATATTACACCCAGGAGAAAATGGGGAACGTGTGAAAAACATTAATCCATGCAAAGAAACTTCATGAAGATACATATTTGCAAATGTGACAAGGACCAAACGAAGCTCAATTCTAAACTACAGGAATAGTTATTGAACTTCCACTACAAGTTGTCCCCAACAATACTGGGGGGGGGGGGTGTTAAGCACAGATGTTTATTGCTTTACCAAGTACCGCCATTGCTATGATGGAAGTAAAATGCCACAAGCAGAGAAAGATGGAGTTTTTCTTACATGAGAGAAAAACATGAAATTGCAATGAATTATAAATTAGAGAAGGATACAAAGAGACAATGCACTAAGAAATGAATGAATATAAAAAATATTTCCATGTTTTACACCTGAAAAATTAAGGTACTTCCATGTTTTACACCTGAAAAAATTAAGGTACCTTGTCGATGTTCTCTAACATTATACTTTTAACTTCTGAAACTTGAGCTTTCACTTTTATTAGCTTTTCAATCTCCTCAGCATGGTCTATGATATACTTCATATGCTCTTTCATAACCGGTCTGCAAATGTACATTCATTCATGATATCATTCATCTTCAGAAGCAAACTTTTCTATCCATGCATTAACATATCAACAAAGGGATTAGGAAGAAATGAGTGTACCCAAACTCCTTGTTGAGACTTTTGCCAACAGCTGTATCTGCTTTTCCACCACCATATCTTTTCTTAAAGTCTGCTTTGACACGTTCTAGGAAAGCAATGGAGATCTGCTTGCTAACAGATTCCTTTGCAACAACACAGTAAGCTGCAAGAAATCCCGTTCATCAAACAAAGCATAAGTTGTCATTGTGTGTAACTTAATGATGAAGTAAATCTTGAGTTTCAGCAGTATGGCAAAATGATCCAATGAAGTCAAAATATAATTTGTGGAGGTTATGGAAGCAGCGGTAATAGTTGCTGACAAAAGTAAGGCACCAACATTTTGGAGTTGACAATCATGTATTTGTCATCATGGAATCACGAAACTGGCCATGCATTTTTTATTACCCCTAAGGCCAGCCAGAAGGTATCTCAAATTCTCAACAGGAAGTTTTGCAGGATTGCTATCACAACTTCAGTCTCAAGATAAATCTTGTTTGAAGACTTTGATTCAAGTCCTACCAAGACGTCTGATATCTCAAGATTAAGGGAAGCAAAGGAAAACATTGAAATGAAGCGTTACCATGGATGCATGGTACCAAACACGCGTTATCAATCAAGGATGTATGGGCTACAAAGTAAAAGAAAAATGAAAATTTTCAACATCAAAGAGAGCCCAATCATGGGAGAGAACTATTCTTTGACAAGAAAAAGGGCCACGCACGCATAAACATGAAAGAAAAAAGGTCTCCATATATCGTTTGCATTGATCAGTGATAAATGCCTCTTCATCTATTAGTTGAATAACAAACAGTCCTCTAAATTTCAAAGCAGAATTCAATGTCGAAGTAGAGCCATGCAAAATGAACTCCTGTAAACCCAATGCTTCTAAGAAACAAAACTTAGTTCGACTTTCAGAACGCAAATTCTACTTCTCATTCAAATTCATCTTCGTTAGTCGGATGGGCAGGTAACAAAACTTATGACTGAACCGACAAAAGTAAACAAACATAGAGGAAAATCAAAATCAAACTGCTAAACAGAACCAAAAACGGAAATCATTGTGCCATGTGAACGGCCCCATAGTAAGTTGAATCTGCTTCAAAACCAGATCCAGTACATCAAAATTCAATCCAACTTCTATTCCATTTTCATTGATAAAAAATGTGATTCACATGCTGAAAAATTCGCAGATCTCAATTTCCAATTCAGAGCGAAGAAAAAACATAACCAATCTCGAAAGTATGCAGCCATCATTCAACTTGACCGAAACCAAAATGAGCACAGGTATACCAAAGCATAATCTTAGCACAGCTTTGAGTTAATTTTAAATGAACAAACAACAAATCAAAAGATCCCAATTCTAGGGTTCCTAAGCACAAAAAAGGGATTTCTAAATCTCATGGAAATTTTGTCAAATTAGCATAATTAGATTGCTCTGAGGGATACTTTCTAAATTGCAAGGAAATTTCTAACATCAGAGTCATGCAAGAGAGAGAGAGAGAGAGAGATCAGAATAGTGCAGGATTACCGTAACCATCCTCGAGTAGAAAATTGAAGGTGTGGTGGTCACAATTGTAAGTGAACTTGTTGTTGGAGGAAGGTAGTTTCTGAAGACACTGAGCTGCAATCGCCGGGAAGTTGCCGGTGAACTCAGTGTACTCAGCTAAGACCATCGTCCCCCGAGCGACGAAGCTATATATAAAAGATTCCTGCCCCATTGCTCTCAACCAAAGACTGCTCGAAGCTCAACTATAGATATATAGCTACAGAGAAAGAGAGAGAGAGAAGAGAGAGAGAGCTTTGGCGTGGGGGTGTGGCTATTCTCTCTACAGTGGCAGAGAACTTGGAGTGAGAGAGTGGGTCTCGTCTTTACTATGCATAAATAATTGATCTTATTCAGAATAAAATATTACAAGTGTCATCAATAAATATATAGTTTTAAAAGTTACTAAGAAATAAAATAATGTTTTATATCCAGGAATTGCTACGCGTAACTTCGTTAAACTTCAATTCAATTTCACTATAATAGAGTGTAAAAATTACGAGATTAACATATAATATGGAATAGTACGGTTTTAACAAAGACTAATTAATGCTGGCAAAAAAAAAAAGAGACTAATAAATACAAAAAATATTTTTCATTTTTTTCTGCATGTGTAATTTTGAGTTTCACTTTTTGAAAAAATGAGAAGGGAAGTGAATAATGAAATGAAATATGAAGATAGATCTAAAGTGCATAACTATGACTCTATGGGAGACTTCTTCATTTGAGAGGCTTGCTTTCGGCGTGAGTGGGAACTTTTTAATTATGGTCATTGAAAGCAATATGAGGAAGGCAAGCAAGCCCTTTTATGTCATTTGCCTTTTCCGGTTTATCCTGCTTTCAATTATTTATTAAATGAAGTTTATTAAATTTATCACTTTTATTCGTGCTAAGTTATCTTAGTGTCGAATATCTTTTTTTTTGGCCAATCTCTAGTATTGAATACTTTGGTTACTTTTGCACTTATATTCTCTCATTGCAAACAGAGACAATCAATTTCCTTTTTATTTATTTTATTTATTTTTTTTTATGGCCAATAGCCCCATGGTTTCGCTTGGGAAAATTTCTCCCTTTCACAACAATAAAAAATAATGATAATAAATCTGAAAAGAAAAGAGTAAAAAAATTAAGGCAGCACTTTGCAGTATCTTGTTCAGTTTACTTGTAAAATATTTGGCTGCCTGTTTTTAATTTGAAAATTTTTAATATTTTAATTTCATAGTGTCATTTTTTTTAACCAACATATCATTTACATGTCATTTACAACATATTTTGCCTGATCATTTACTGCAAGTTTTTTTTTTTAAAATATATATAGTATTCCACACTTGGCACAATAAATACTTGAACGGTATAGTTGTTGGATTAAAAACCTGTGTCAAATAAGATTACCTTTAATAAAAACATATCAATACATAATAAAAAAAATTAATGTACCCAATTTTCTTAACTATGATGGATTGTAAATTTTAACAAACTGAACTGATTACAAAAGATGAATCTTGCGCCTTATTTCTCAAACCATGTAGTGCAGTGTAAACGATCATTTGTTTCAATTTTACATCGGATTTTATTAAAAAAATATCAATAACAAAATAAATATGTATCTCATTTTTTCAAACTTGTTAAAATATGTGAATAAACTTATTTACTATTTATTTAAAATTAAAATTAATAGAAATAACAGGCATTGATCAGAGTGGAGGAGGCCAGGAGCTGGACAATGTTGGAATGGAAAATTACATTTTTCATATTCTAATTAAAAATAATAATTTTATCAATAATATTTTAAATATTGATTATCAATATAAAATATAGTTTTTAGAAATTTATAATAAATTACATGATTCACAGATTATTAACCATAGCATGGATTTCGCACATTTTCATGTAGCATGGTTCATTACAACCTTCAGTCCTACACTGATACACACATCCACCGGATAAGTAAGAAAATTCCATTTCTAGTTTCTCCACGAACGGACCGTAAAGGCGTAAATACTGTGTCAAGACGCCGCCGCATCTGGTGGCACTGCTGAGTGTTCCGTCCTGTCCTGAGCCGTTGTTTCCTCCACCGACAACTGCTGGGTCAAACTTCGCCACGTCAAACCTCAAAACCCTCTACTTCGTCGCTAAACTGAATTCTCTCTCTTTTCTTAATTAAATAATTTTTGTATCCCACTTCCTGTCTGATTCCAATATATGCTCCTTGTTCACAATCACGACCACAACAGATAGGACAAGCACTATACCACTCCTTCAATGGTAATAAAATAGTAATAATCAGAGTTGTAATTTTCCCTCAGATTCCGAAAAGGGAGAAGAGACAGGAAGGATTAAATCCAGAATTCACCGTCATGGTGAATCAAAGAAGAAAAAGCCTCCAGCTTGTCTGCATTGTTACTCCTATATAGCATCTTCTTCATTTCTGTAAAAATCCACATTTCTCCTATGGCTTCACTTTTGTCCACCCTTGTTTTCATCACCCTCTTGTTATTCTCCTTCTTCTTCTGCTTTGCTGTCTCTCAAGCAACTTCCAGTGATGAATCAGACGAAGATGGCTGCGACAACCGTTGGATCTACCTCCGGAGTCTCCCTCCGCGCTTCAACCTCGATCTGCTCATGAATTGCTCCGAATACCCGCTTTTCGACGACTTTTGCCCTTACTTGGCCAATCATGGCCTTGGCCAGAAGACCCATAACCGCTCTTACAGTTGGTATCGGACCGACCCGTTGATGCTCGAACTCATATTTCATCGTCGCATGCTGGAGTACCCATGTCTCACAGAAGATCCATTTTCTGCTAACGCGGTTTATCTTCCCTATTATGCTAGCCTCGACGCTTTGCGCTATCTCTACGGCCCGGAGATTAACTCTAGCGCCGAGCACGGGCTCGAATTGTTCGAGTTTCTGCAAGAAGACGAGCCCGGAATCTGGAATCGGCACATGGGTCACGACCATTTCCTGGTGATGGCTCGGCCGGCGTGGGATTTCTCGCAACCGTTGGAGAATGATCCACCCATATGGGGGACTTCGTTTCTGGAGTTGCCTCAGTTTTACAACGTAACGGCTTTGACGTTGGGGTCTCGTGCTTGGCCATGGCAAGAACACGCGGTCCCTTATCCGACGTCGTTTCATCCGCCAAATCTCGAGCTATTGGAGTCTTGGATTCAGCGGGCGAGGCGTTCGAAACGCACCGCTTTGGCGATGTTCGCCGGCGGCGGAGGGATCTCCGCCGCGCCTAATATTCGACGAAGCATTAGAAATGAGTGCGAGAATAATACTGCAAACTCAACCTTATACGGTGGCTATGCGAAACTGTGTGACCTTGTTGATTGCTCTAACGGAATTTGTGAGCATGATCCTATAAAGTACATGAGGCCAATGTTGCAGGCAAGTTTCTGTTTGCAACCTCCTGGGGATACTCCGACTCGTAGGTCGACGTTTGATGGATTTTTGGCTGGATGTATCCCGGTTTTCTTCGAGGATCAATCTGCGAAATCGCAGTACGACTGGCATTTGCCGGAGAACGAATTCGAGAGCTTCTCGGTGTTCATACCGAAGGAGGATGTAGTGTTCAAAGGGGTGAAGATTTTCGATGTGTTGCGAGGCATTTCTAGAGGCAGAGTTAGGAGGATGAGGGATAAAGTTTTGGAGATGATTCCCAGAGTTATGTACAGAAGGCACAATAGTTCACCTGGTCTCAGAACTAAGAAAGATGCCTTTGATGTATCGATTGACGGCACATTGCAGAAAATTCAAACAAGACTTCAAGAACTCAATTTGGCTCTGTGACCTGTTCTGCCATTCTTCTACTCACTGTAATTATAATTTTGGTTGCTTTACTTCTTCCTTCCTTCTTTAGTTAATTATATCTACTGTAGGTTCTGGATTAAATTAGAGAGTTTTTGTGTTTCATTGGCAATAATCCATTGGTCTCGATGCATTCCTTGGTAATATTGTTTTTGAGCTAAATAGTGAATCAATTCTATCCAATTGTAGCTCCCCTGCATCTTATCTAAATCTTGTGATTTTACCTCAAGAGAGAGTATGGAAGTGATAAGATTTTGAGTTAGAAATTGATCTTGCATATTATGCGTGTAGCATCTTATCATTCTTTTGATATGAATATAGAAGCAGGGATTGGACGCTGTACTTGTAAGTTTCTATTGCTATCTCACTGTCAGTAAGTAGGGAAGGCACAGCGACTAGATAGAGCCCTTCCATTCTGCAGTGTTCCCTGGGCTAATCTGAAGTTATTGAAGGTTTTGATTGTAGAAATCTGTCATTATATCTTTGTGATCTTCTTCCGTTTTTATGTATGTTTGCCCCAATTACATTTCTATGGAGCCTAGTAATGTAGCAAAATGCTGCATCTTTACTAGTGATGAGTGTGACAATGCACTATGCCTTCTTATTATTTGATTGTTCCATTCATTTCCTAGAGTCACTCGCCCCTCCATCATCATGTGATTCTTCTGAGTTGAAATATAGAGATGCATAAAAACAGCATAATGTGTGAATATGCATAGAAAGGTTAAAGTCTCGGGTCATTTCAGTTCTGCCTTCATCAGGTACACAGTTGTTTGGTATTGCAGATGGAATTTGGTTGTCTCTGAAATACATTTTAATGCAAATTTCAGAAAGGGGGTAATGATTGATCTAACTACAGCTCTTATGCCTTATTTCCGGTTTGCACAATATTCTTCCCTCTTGCTAAGCAACTTATCTGGACGAACTTGTATCAATAATTCTCTGAATTTCATTTTGATGCCATACTTTTACATGACAGCACTGATAATTCTGAGGAAAAATTGTACAGCCAGTTTGTTCTAGAATTTATCTTGTGATTAGGTATCTATTATACAGATATGAGAAAGGAAGATTAAACTAGCTGCTTATTTGTTCTTTTCTTTAATTTTTTTTTTGGCCTTACATTCTGAGTATTTATTTCTCCATTGTGATGCGGTGCCGAATTTAATGGCGGGTGGATTAGGTCGTAATCTAATTATTAAGAGTGGGGTTAACTGTGAGATGTTGACTTTTTGGTTGGGGTAGAGGTTCAATGCATGTTGAGAATCAATGGGGCTGTGTTGGCCCACATGAAATAAGCTTGACAGTGAGAGTCAATGTTTGGTGTTCTGTTGTGGATTGATGGATCTCTCACTGTTAATCAGTATCATTACAGTTCACACTAATTCAGGCTTTCACGGTGGCTGCATTTTCTCTGGTGATTGTTGGATTGAGAGAGAGAGGGACCACTGAAGTATTCAAATGTCCATGGATGGTTTAGATTTAACTGTTTTTTTTTTTTTAATTACTCATTCCTAAGGATGGTAATATGCCAGCCTAGCTTATTTTAAATCCAACTTAATTTATTTACAGGTTCAAATTTATTTAATTAAATAGATTGGGCATATTTTTTAAGGCATAACCTACAAGCTCAACAGACCAACTTATTTACATACATATAATGTAATATATTACAAATACATCAGTGTCACCATTGATATTAAATTAATTTATTTTTTTTTTATTTTTAATTATATTTTCAATTATATTGAATTTGCATATTAATTTGAATGTTGTTACTTTTGTATTTTATTGTATTATAGTTGAAAAATCCTTTTAATTATTATATATTATAATTGATAAATTAGGTTATATATTGTGTATTATCATAGTCATAAAGTATATTTGAGATATTTAAAATTAAAATGCGAGCCTGTATAAAAAGCTTACTTTTAAGTAAACTTTTAAATAAAATTTCAGGCCATGTTAAATTTTAGATAAGCTTAGACTTAAGTAGTAAAAAAAGACTTATATAAGAGTCAAGTCAGGTTCAGACTTTTAATTTATTACACAGACTTGGGTTTATTTAGCCAAAGGCTAACTTGATTTAATCTATTTTCACCTTTGCTCATTCCCTTTTCATATATGACTTTTTTCTTTGCGAAGCTTTATATTTCAATGTGTAACACGTTCTACGGAATAGTCCAAAATGTAAGGTCAATTTACTTAATTGCATATAGACACTAGGTAAAGGAGTTAAATGGAACATAATAAATCTGTAAAAAAAATAAAAATTATGGCCTTTCTAAAATTACTCTTACTAAATGCAAAGATAAACTATCCATGGTATTAACTTATGGACAGGCAAATTAGGAAGAAGAAACAAAATTAATGCTTATATTTTGAACTAGAAAATTTTAGAGATCAGGATTTATATTTGGAATCTAAGGGGAGTTCCTATCATTAATTATTTTTTTTAATGGGAGATAAGTAATTTTGATATACTCCCTTCAGTTTTAATTGTAGAGTACAGTTTTAAAGTCCTATTTGGCTTTAAATGTACGATAAAGATGTAATAGTAGTTTTCTCCTTCTAAAGATATTTAATTGTAGTTATTAATTTTAGTGAAGGGTAAAATTAAAAAGTTAAATATTTTTTACAAATTTAAGAATATTAATTAATATTCTTTAATAACTATGAAATTAGTTAACTTTGTCCTATAATTAGCATACGAGAAAGTATTTCTTTTATAATTTTAAATAAAAAAAATATTAATTATTCGTAGAATTTCTTTAAATTTCTTTCATATTTGAAAATAAAACATTCTAAACATATCTTAGACCTGAAACATTAATAATACGTTTATAAAACATGAAATTTTCATTGCAGATCTTAGGGATATGTTTCAGATCTTAAATAAAAGCGAAGTGGATGGAAAGTGTGGGGGAGAGACTGGTGAGCCTCTCTCAGGTCCGGTGTGCATATTTCATGCATCCCCGGAATTACCATCTTTATTGCGGTCTGCATCTAAACTGCAAAAAAAAATTGACTATTCCACAAATTCTATTAAATCTTGTTAGTAAGTAATTTATAAATATATTTATAAACGTTCTTTGAATTTAAAAGCTTGATCTGATCTTGATGAGACATCAAAAATTAACTCACCTAAATTTATGTTTATGGAAAAAGAAATTGTGTTGGGCAAAATGTAGCCATATTGACCGCACTGATCATAAAAAGACATTGGCATGTAACATTCGGGATCCATTGACAAATGTACTTATTTGTTTATATGTTGGCTTTGTCTTCAAATTCATTGATGGTGAATGATCCCTCTAACTCCTATTACACGTTTGATTATATGATTTTTTTTTTCGAAAAAGAAAATTGTGTCTGCAAATTGGAAACAATCGTGCGGTAATAAATCATAGGTTCCATATGAGTACATGGTAATCTCTAATTTTTTGTTTCCCTTGTTTAGTTTTTGTTGGGTTTTCTTTTTTCCCCCAAAGTTACTAGAAATCTATGCTTTTCTTACTAACATTTTGTTAATTAACTTGAATAATAAAAAAAACTCAATTTCTTTTAAATAAAAAGAATTTAAATTTTATGAATAGAGCAAATAAATTGTTCAAGAGAATTGCTGTTTTAAAGAGTTTCTTTTGCTTTGAACTATTGGAAAAATAACAGTTAGATTAGATCCTAAAAGAAAATTAATGTCAGCTAGGTTCTAAAAAATTAGAAAAATGATTGCAAGTCAAATAAATGTCTTAATTACAATTAAAAATCCTGAACTTGCAATTGTTAGAATTAATAATTACAAGTTATTTTTCAAAAAAAAAATTGTCAAAGAGTTAACTATCATTAATCTGCTATTTTCTTTTGAAACCTAACTGTTGTCCCTAAATTATTCAACAAGCTTTTTGGATGATGAAGAACTGTTAAAAGGAAAAGGGAAAAAAGAAAAAAGAAAAAGAAGGAAATAAAGAAAGAAAAATGTCATATGTATGCATGGGTGGAGACATGGGGGCTTAACTCAAGGAGCAAAAGAAATATCTTAAAGCACTAACAGACACCAAGTATCCCATAAAACTTACGTAACCATTTTATATCATAAAAGGACTCAGCCATTTATCTGAGTCATGATAATATGGTTACAAGCAAGGATTTATTTAAAAAAAATTGTCAAAGCATTAACACGTCTCTATTTTATATACACATTCCATGACCAAGTACACTCACTTCACAGAGAAACTCATACAGTCACATGCAAGTTGATGCCTTTGAAGTCCGCTGATTCGTGCCAAGCATGATCACAATTACGGTTACATCGTCATGGTACTTCCTCCTCCTTCCCGCCGGAATATTCATCAACTCTTCCATGCTGAAACCTGCATCAATGTCACTTAGCAAACTAATCCAACGGAATTAAAAGAGCACTAAAGCTTAAGTATTGTCTAAAAGCTTCTTGAATGTTGAAGAGAATTCTTGAAGACTCGAACAAAAAGCCTTGGAGAAGACGTTAGATAATTATACAGAATTCCTGTAGATATCTTTCGTACATTCTAGAGAGATTTGTGTAAATATATATAGTCTTCATCGTAAATATATCTTGTAGGAACATTCTGAAAAATGAATGTAGACAGTAGGATTAGATTGATCTCCACTATCAGTAAGAGCATAAAAGTCTAAATATTCCCCACACCCTTCACTTGCAAGAATCTGTTTAAGTTCTCTTAACCAATATCTCTTTTGATTCTCTTAAACCTCTCGTGATGTCGCGTACAGTTGAAGGAAGAGGGAAGTTCGAAGGACCTGACAGGCTGCTCCCACACGTTACACAAAGTTTGAAGAAAGAGTTACGTTACGTATAACTTGTTAGTAATGTTGTTTGATATAGATTTAGATTTTATGTTACGTACTAATATTAATTGATACATGGTTTAGAAACATGTGCGTCTAAATGTGATCGGATTGAAAGTGAAAGGACGAATCATTTGGCCACAGACATTGAGGACCTAAATTGTACCTAAAAGGCTAAAACAAACTTGTTTATTGGGAGTAATATAAAAGTTAGCATGGGGTTTTCAAATTTCACCTGCAGAATCAGCTGCTCTTGATACAAGCTGCTCGACGAGATATTTTGCTGGATCACTAAAAGGATTGCTCTGGATATAAGACTCTACAAGCTCCACTGCCTCATCATTACTGAAGAAATCAAACAAACCATCACTCCCCACTATGACGAAATGATCGGAATTTGAGATCTTATGCACACCTAATGATGGTTCAGTGGAAATATATGGAGGGCTTCTAAGATCACGAACCCGAAGGATTCCCATCAATGCATCATTCAGACTTTTCTGCATCCCAATAAAAATAAGTCAAAAAATATTTATCCAATGGGGTGGAATATTTATAATTGCAATAGAGAGGTTAATTATAAAGCAAAATCCAGAACACAAGATGACTAAAAACATTTACTCCTTTGTCGCTACTAATAGCTTCTAAATATTTATAGTTATTAGTTATTACTACCAAAAAAATATATTTATAGTTATTTATGCTTAAAAAAACACTTATTGGGAATAATATCTATTAAAAACTTTAGAAACATTCAGGTCAAATATTAATTTAAAAAAAAAAAAAAGAATCGTAACCTTTTTCAAGTAGCCAACTCCAAATGCGCGAGTAACCTTCAGTTTTCCTTTCACTCTTCTTGACACAATGGTCATAGGATCATCCGGATGATCAGCCAGAAGCCGAGCTCTCTCAGCTTCATTTTCAACCGTGTGACTATCTGTAAGCTGGATAGCTTTGAGTTTTCCACCCCCGTTTGATTCACAACTGCTTGTTGCCAATACTGCTCTGCTGTCACCAAGATTAAGTGTATACAATTCATTCCCATGAAGAAGCACAAGTAAAACACAAGATCCAATTGAAACCAAGTCCGGGCGATCCTCTATTTCTTGTTCAACCATGTGTAAAAAATCGTTCTCAACCTGACTAAGAGCACGCTGCAGGCAATCAACTACCCCATCTGAAAATGATGGTTTGTCACAATTATGAAGTCTATCATCCAACTTATATTGGACTGATCCATCCAAACCCATATTGTTAGAAGAACAACGGAATCTGTCTCCAATTCCGAATATAACTTATTAAAATAAGATGAAATTGTGTCAAACAGGGTACCAGCCAGAAAGTCAGCTGCATCTCTCCCGTTAAAGCCATCATAAATAGCACAAAAGAGCCACCCATTTTCTTCAGAACAGACTGCTTGAACTCTATCTTCACCAGCAGCTCCTCCTGCTACTTGTACTTCCATGGCATTAAGAAAACCTTCACTTCTGGAAGGAGCAATAGTGGATCTTATAGTGCAAGAGTCATGTTCAAGCATATTACTCGGGGTGGATGGACTGCAACTTAAATTTGACAAAGTACTTTGGAGAGAAGATGACAACATATCCAACCTTGAAAGGCTTGAAGAAGAGGCTATCTTACGGAACATATTAGGGGAGTCCCAGCTTGGAAGGATTTCTTCCCCTATAACACCATCGCAGATGCTAGTGTTGGCTAATGTAGCATTGGCACTTAAGGCTGCACCAGACAAGCAAGAAAAGCTGCTTGTTTTACGGAGTGCAGGCAGGATTTTATAGTTATCGATTAAATTAGAAGAGGAAACTCTATTATTATTGCATTGATAGCCAAAACTTATTTTAAGTTCTCCCTCAGGACTAGCCATGCTTTTTTCCTGTAATAAGAAAACCTGTTGTCAAAACTAACACCAACGAATGTATACATATAAATGGAAGAAGACTTATAGAACAAAATCAAAAAATGCAGCGAGTGGCCAACTTATCAAACAACCAAGAAGATCAAATTGCATATTATTGAACAATGTCAAAATAATTTGGAATCAACTAGCGAGCAGTCAATTTATCATTAAAAATTCATATCAAAAAATGTTGGAGCCCACAGCCCACATCGCATAAGCAGCGAGAAACTATCCCAAAATCAATATAAACATAAGAAATATCTATGTAAAATGGCTACATAGTCACACAGAAGTACTAAGGCAACAAATTTTCCAGCCTGATGCATCACAATGTTGAGTGTATAAACCCAAGTAAGAGACTTTGACTGAAGAACACTTGATATTTGACTGATCTAACGAACAAAGACTCTTCGAATATTCAAAATACATGCGAAGAAATGTTCAGCATCAGTAAGAGACTCTTAAAGATTTTGTCTTCTATTTTAACTAATAAAGTTACAATATATGATATTTTCCACTGCAAATCCCACCCTGTAGGACCTCATGCATTTAGACTTCAAGGAAGAAATCGTAAAAATCAAGAAAAAGAAAGCAAAACAGTCCAATCATGGTGATGTCACAGATGATTCATAATATCTGAAATTTGATTGACTTAAGGATTTTTTTTTTTTTTTCAGATGAACCCTTTTCCCAAAACATCAACATACAATGATACAATTGGTTTGGTTATGGATTAAGCAAAAGTTCTCTCGCTCGCTGCGTAATACAGCCAAACAAGATGGAGACTGATAGCATGACATTTAAAAAAAAAACAAAAAGGAAAACAACAACAGAGACGACGATGAAGACATTAAGTTTAAGTGCATTAAACTCTAGGGGCTAATTTGCCCGCTTTAACTCGTTCTCTCGGAGAGTTTCAGTGATAGTGACAAATACCTCAACAGACCTATTGGCATACATTAAGGAATCCAATTAACTTCTTAAGGCAGAACTAACGAAACATGAGGTGAAATTGTACCAAAGTCAATATATGTTCTCATTCAGTAATCAATTCAAGTTTCACCTAAACAAAAACTTATACTCCAGATGCTTCCTAACAGCGTACACTCCATTTCTTTCCTAGCGTTCTCATGCCCAATCGAGCAATAGTCGGAAGCACCAATTCACTGAGATAAACGGCGACTTTAAACACGGAATGGAAACTCATAACTAAACATTCACCATACATACTTGCAGATTCCGAACAATCCACTGAGACAGCAGATAAACAGCGACTTCAAAATGAGGCTAGAGAGAGGAATATTAGCCTTGAAAAGCAAAGAGAAATCGGGAAGCGAGAGAAGATCTATGGGTGGAAAAGGGGGAATCGGAATGGGAGTGATACGCAGAAATCGGGGTTCGCTTTCAGGGGAATTGGATGGCACAGAGTTGAGAAGGGTAGGCGCTTCGCCAAATTTAAAGAATTTTTTGTTGGCTGACGTTTTGCTTTGTAACGGACAGCGACGCCAATCCACGCCTATTTCCCAAGTCTTGATATTTATATTTTATATTCGCCGCAGTCCCAATTCGCAATTATTTAAATTCATAATTACCCTCAAATCCCTGCAACACAAATTAAAAACCGCAAGTTAACCGGATTAGTCCTTTTGTTATGACATGATAAACTAAGTTTGGAATTCCTGCGGAGGCCGTCTCAAATAAAATAATCTCCAATAAAAAACTGCAAGTTTTATTAATAATTTATCAAATAAAAATAACAACTTATATTTAAATAATAGTTATTTTATTCTGTTAAGTTGTCAATGAATATTATTGTCTAAAAAGCCTAGATACGATGTACGATACTACATGATAGGTTGAATATAACAAAATTAAAATGCTAGAATGGAATACGAGTATATATGTATGTGTGTTATATCTTTTGATATTTTCAGGAATAAATATGAGTATTTTGAATATAAACAAATAATAAAGTAATTTTTATAATAATCAACTAGAAGTCCAGAACATTAATTTTTTTAAAGTTTTTAAGTAGAAACATTTTGATAAAAAAATTATAATAATACAAATGGTAAAATATTTGATATGTATTTTGAATTATAAGACATGTATTGGATATGGATACAATTATTTTTTTTAAAGTATTGATGTTGTATAGATTACAATATTTAATTGTTTAGTAGTGGTCAACTTACTGGATAACTTGATATGGATCTTACCTAAGAAATTGGGTTGGTCTTAGTGATTGAGCCGGGCTAAGCACCAAGTTTATAGCTAACTTGGTCTTGCCTGATATTTGTATATCCCTATATGTGAGAATCGAATGAATCTTTCTATTTTAAATTTTCAATATATTATTATCATAATAATTTTTTAAAATTAATTCACGGATTTCTAAATAATTTTATTATATAAAAAGTAAAAATATATAGATATAGTCATGAATATTAATAAAAAAATGGTTAATTAAAAATAAAAATCTTAAACAAATTGTAAAGAATAAAGGATCTTGCCACTAGTGTTGCACCACATGTGTGCTTTGCTTGCCTTATTTTATTTTAAAACAGATAAGGGGGAAAAAAAAGCCGGGCTTCATGGATTGGAGAGAGATTTCAAACCCTAACCCTCTATTTGAATGGAAAGAAAAGTTAAAAAGAAAGAACATGAAAGAAAAGAAAATGAAAAGAAAAGAAAATTGAAAAGAAATATTATCATTTCTCTTGTTTGGATGGATAGAAAAAAATAGGGAAAAAAAATGAATAAATATCATAATGACTATAATGTCATTATATCAAAATATATCATGTTTCATATAATTATATTTGTAAAAATAAATTGAAAGCAAAAATTAAATTAAAATTAACATAATCAAATTAATTTAAATAAAATTATTTGTTAAAAATGTATTTTTCTATTATATTTTAAAATTAAATATTTAGTAAAATATGTTATTTTCGCATTTTAAAATCAAAAGTGGGCACTGATAAAATTAAACATGGTAATTATAGACACAAAATCTCCAACACTTTGATAATGAAATATTATAAACAAAAGTTAAATATGTTTGTATACTCTTAAATTCAAGCAACTTTGCAGCCTCTATTCCCTAAAATGAAAAATAAATAAAAATAGGCCACAAAATTGATAGCTCATGAAGTTTAACTCAAAGCCACCATAACAAATTCGATTTGTCATATCACTCACTTGCCATGTTGAAGGAATTTTAAACGATAGGGGTTGAGAAGGAACATTAATATCATTGTATAACCTCAAGAGGTCATGCGCCTACATAATTTGATAATTAGTAGCATTAAATTGCACATGAAATAAAACAATAACTATCATGAAGATGAAAATTTTGTAATTCTGTGTTGAAATTCAGAAATCACAAAATGAATGACTTTCATCAAAGCTAACTAAGAGTTATCAATTGTTCAAAAAATGGTGTTCACATAACCAACAAAAGGAAGAACACCTATCCCTTGAATTTTGGAGTTGCTTACATGACTATGATGTTCTCTATAAGTAAAACTAGACACTTGAACTAGCCAATGGCTAAATTATTTAATTAAATAGTTAAATTAATGTAATTCATAACCATAAAAAGATATAAACCAAACTATTTAATTTAAATTAAATTAATGTAATTAAATAGTCTCTTTAGAGTTAGAGCGCAAAATAGATAAGAGAAAGAGGGAGGATAGACGTTGAAAAAAAAATTTACTTTCAAAATCTCTCCATTTTTAAAGAGAAAAGTTAGAAGGAAAATATAGTGGGTTCCATATCCTATTTTGTTTTCACTTTTTCTTTCCAACCAAATATAGTGGGTTTCATAACCTATTTTCTTTTCACTTTTTTTTTCCAACCAAATAGAGCATAAAAGTGTGTGTGGTGTGAGTTTAGGTTGAATCATTGATAAAATGAAATGAAATGAAATGAAATGGAATAGAGTGAAGTAAAATAAAACAAAAATTTTCATTATTTGAATGTCTTATGATGGGAAGGAACAGTCTTTTTTTTTTTGGCTTGAAGGGAAGGAATGGTCTTATGTGGTTATTGTTTGAGAGTTATTATAAAATGAATAAAATGGAATGGATTAAAACTTTTTTTCTTCTAATATTACCCACATGACTAAAATTAAAGAAAATAATAATGCCCATCAAATAATTATAATATTTGTCCAATAAAAAATAATAATAATTAAAATAACAGGTTTGTGCATTGCAGACTCAAGGAATAGAGCAAGTCAAGCAATGGTGTATTCACTTTCAAAATCAAAAAAAATAATTGAAAGAAAGTGTTATCATAGCATTCAAACAAAAAAATAAAAAGAAAGAGCAAGTAATAGAGCTATTCGAGCAAACATACATATTGTACAGGAGGAAAACGCAACAAAGTGTAGCGTTCACAGATGAGAAAGAAACAGAGATGTCTAGAGACAAGAGAGATGGTTAGAAAAGGAAAATAACATATAAGATTTTTTTTATTAGGATAGAAAATTGAGGGTAATTTTATAAATAAAATAATTATATTATGTTCCTTTATCTTTGATCCCCATTTGGGGGGACAAAAAAAAATTGAGCCGTAGATGATAAAGGAAAGCTTTATAGGCCTTCTTTACTATTTCATCTCTCTTTAAAAACACTCTTAAATAATAACCCAAACTTTTTAAATATCACATTTCATTCTATTCTGTCCTAAAAAAATCTCTCAAATATAGTGGGAGTATTTGAGAGTACAACCAACAGGCAAGTTTCATTTAGCGCCATTATCATCTCATTAGCGGCTTCCCTTCTTCTGCTCTCCATCCTAGATTAAGGCGTTTTAGAGTTTTTAATAGTACATCATAAGATGAATGGGAATAACAATTAAAATAACAATATGTTATAAACTTCATGAAAAAAAAAAATGCATGATTCTTGAGTATTCTTGCTGCTATTATTGCACCACTTAAAAATATAACTTGGTTCATGAAATTCAGTGGAGAGTTTTGACTCAAAACAACTTAGGAAATTATAAAATTATGAAGATTGAACTATTTCGAGCCAAATAGTAGTAATAAGAACAACGACAATGTTAATTTAAGAAAAAAAAAATTGGAGACATGTACACCTGAATCATAATGTTTCAAGTGTTGATAAAGGGGAAGGGTGAGGAAATGATTATAGTTTCCATGGAGATTTTAGATGGACCACCATGCCAAAGTTGTATATTTTGGAAACAAAAGTGGTCAACAACGTCCCAAAATAGGCTCAGTGCCCACACCACACCTTCCACTCATTCATTCTGCTTGGTGTGTGCGTGTGTGTTGTACGTGAGAGAGAGACACAACCCAAAATTTACCTGAAAAAGGAGAACAACACGCGCACACACGCTGAAGATCATTGTGATGACGATTTGATGTTCACCACAAAAATATTAACTTTATTTTACTACAAAGCATATAAGCCAAGTCCCTCTCTACTTCATGCAGATGTTAATTAACGTATATTTAAAAAAAAGAAAAGAAAAAGAGAAAAAGTCATTCAGCTACTACACTCATGAGTCATACTCACCTTCCCAGCCCCAACTAACCCAGATTCCAGTCTCTCGTACTGCCTCTGAGGATTTGTTTGGAATGAGAAGAAAATAGAAGAGAGTGAAAGTTATTGGGGGAAAAAAAATAGAGAAAAATGACATCTTCACCATTGTTATCCCCAATTTCCTTCAAGGGCGGACGAAAATTGAGGAAAAAACTTGTAAGTTGACAAGAACATCCGACATCGGAACTGGATTCACACGTCACATTGTCCCATTGTACCATGTAGTTTGATTCAGCTAAATGATATGGTTCGTACAATAATTGTTAGGGAAAATAATAAATGGATCTAGGATCAATTAATTTAAATGAGGTTTTATGTGTCAAAATTCAGGAATTTATAAGTTCGATTCTTAATTTTATAATTTTATTATAATAAACTTATAACTTATTTTTAAATTTTAATATGAATAAAGAATAAATAAATTTATTTTTTCTATTAAAATTTAAAATACAAGTTATAAATTCCTCACAACAAAATTGATTGAATTTGTAAATTTTTAAAGTTTGACTTTTGAGATTTAATTTAAATGAATGTTTATATCATTTTTCCTAATTGTTATTGTTGCCACCTACCATGCCAATTTCAACCCTTCAAACACCCTACCAACACCTCTGCCTTTAATGACTTCTAATTCAGCTTACCCTTGCTTGCGTCGCGCCATTTCATCTGAGCTCAGTTGTGGATTTTTTTTCATAAAATAAATATGAAATTCTTGCACTATGGAATATCTTAAATTATATGTGGCCTTTATTATTTTTTTGATTTCGTGGATTCAAATAACATTTATTTATTTTTATCAGGGATGAAGTTAAATAAGCTCAACATGCCTTTGAATGCCTTGAAAATCAAATTAGTTGGCTTTGTGATAGCATTTTATTTTAAATTATAAGATATTTTTAAAAAAATTTAACATTTTAAAGTATAAGACACTTTGATAAAATAAAGTTTTATTATGATGTTTTTTTTAATATTATCCTTTTCATTATATTTTCTCTCTTCAATATTCTTTTATAAATAGACTATTAAAAGAAGGGGTATTTTTAAATATTTATATTTATATTTTTAAAAAATAAAATTATAAAATGTATTTAATGAGTTTTATTAATGTGTATAATTTTATTTAAAAATATTTTATAATTTAAGACGAATGGAGTTTATGAACTACTCCCTCCCTCCATCCCAAATTATAAAATAATAAAACAATATTATACATATCAATAAAACCAAATAATAACACTTTACAATCTTTTTTTTAAAATATAAATTGTTTAAAATATCCTTCATTTAATATAACTTTTAAATTTATACATCCAATCATAACACTATAATCATATTAATTCTCTCCCTCTCCTTAAAAAGTATTATAGAAAAGCATCAATAGAGAAAACTTATTTTTCTCAAAACATCAATAACTTTTGGAAAAGTAGTATACAAATCTATTATTCAAATCCAAAATTTTAATGGAGTCACGTCATGTTAACTTGTTTGACCATAGAACGGACTAAGTCAAACTTTATATTTACAAGTATTATTTCCTCTAACATTAAGAGGCATCAACATCACAGAAAGTTGAGAGATGAAAACTGTGATACAAAACATTAAGCCGATTTGAGGACTTGAATCCTTCCATTGTTGCAGCTTGAGCAGGGCCGACCAAGCCAGACAAATTGACATTCTCAAACAACTTTTATTCAACTAGCTATTTCTGCTCAACTTATCCCTATTCTTCCTTTTTAAAAAAAAAAAAAAAAACTTGAAGTTGATCTTTAAAGGGAGCTTGAGGATCTTCTCAAGCTTGAAGAATTAAAATGGTTTCAAAAGGTTAGAACAAAGTGGATTAATAAGAGTGATCCGAATACTCGGTACTATCATTTGAAGACTACTATGATAAGGAGACAAAATAGGATCATAGCTTTTAAAGATGATTCCGAACACTGGGTAGAGAATGATCAAGATTTATAGGCAATGATTTCAAGCTTCTTCTAAAGTTTGTATGATGAGGAAGAGGAAGTGAAGATCAGGCCCACTTACAGACTAGATCATCTTTCCCCCAAATTGATCAAAATTTAAACGAGCCTCTTGCTGCAATACCTTCAGGTGAAGAAATTAAAAGTGCAATCTTCTCTATGGGGTCCTTTAAAGCATCTGGTTTCGATGGTTTCTCTCCTATCTTTTTTCAAGCTAACTGGGAAAGAGTGGGCCCTTCACTGTGCAATTTTGTCAAGAAGGTTTTTAAGGAGGGTAACATCTTAGTGAATGAAGCAAGCAAGACCCTCATTTCACTAATCCTTAAAAGAGAATGAATTTGTCTCCCATTTTAGACTGATTGCTTTGTGTGCGGTGCACTATAAGTGTATTACCAAGATAATCACTAAAAGGTTGAAGGCAGTCATGGATAATTTAATCTCACCATTCCAAGCCAACTTCACACCAGGGAGGCAGATACAAGATACTATTACACTAGGGAAAGAACTGATGCACACCATGAATAAAGTTGGAAGAAGACATTGCCTTTTAGCAACGAAGGTCGACTTGGAAAAGGCCTATGATGGCATCAAATGGGATTTTCTGCACCAAGTAGTTATTGAGGCTGGTTTGAACTCCAATTTCATTAATCTTATTATGAATTGTGTTTCTTTTGTCTCATATAATGACTTATGGAATGGGAAACAATCTCATTACTTTAATCCTAAGAGAGGACTCTGCAAAGGGGATTCCATCTCTCCCTTCTTGCTTGTGTTGTGTATGAATAGGTTATCCCATATCATAAATGATGCAGTGGAAGCAGGGAACTGGAAACCAATTTTTGTAACAAAAGAAAGATTGATGGTGCCCTATCTTATGTTTGTCGACAATCTACTCTTATTTGGTGAGGCGTCAAAGAAACAAGCTTCCGTAATCATGGATTGTCTGAATGCTTTCTCTTGGGTTTTGGGTGCTAAAGTTAATAAGCACAAATCCTCTTTATTTCTCTCTCCAAAGGTGGCACCAAACCTGAGAGGAAAGATTACAGTTGCTACTGAGATGAAAGTATCTTCTAAAATTGGTGTGTGTTTAGGATTCCCACATACAAGAAATAGAAAGAAGATGGATAAATTCAGCTATATTGTGGATAGAGTCAAAACTAAGCTGGATGGGTGGAAAGCGAATTGTCTCTTAACAGTCGAAAGAGCCACTCTAGCTAAGTTTGTGTTAAGCTCTATTCCAACATATTTGATGCAAATAGCAAAGGTGCTGGTCAAAATATGTCATGAGATTGAGAAGCTACAGAGAAATTTTATTTGGGGCAAAGAACAATCGCATGCTTATCATCCGCTCAGTTGGAATACTTTAATCCTCCCTAAAGCACATGGAGGATTGGGGTTCAAGCGCTTAACTTTAGTTGATCAAGCTTTTGGAACTAAGTTGGCTTGGAATCTTGTTATAGGAAACAAGAAACTCTGTATGAGTATTTTGCAAAAAAGTATATGCTAAAAAATGAAGATAACCTCCTTGCTACTAAAGGTGGTAATTCAGCACTATGGAAATTTATTTATAAACAAAAAGACATTTTAGACGAAGTGACAAGATGGCAAATATGCAATGGTAAATTTGTACATTTCTTTAATGATTTCTGGCTGTTCCCTGATATAAAAAAAAAAAAATCAAAGATGTTTGCTCGAGACCATTGACATAGGCGGAGTTGGAAAGCAAGGTTGTAGATTGGACTGGATATGGTGTTTGGAATTATATTCGGCTTGCTACAATTGTCTCAGTGGAGGTGAAGCAAAAATTGATTGCCATTTTGCCCCCATGGAATCTATTGGGAATGGCATTATGATATGGAGTGGAAATAAAAATGGCTTCTGCACTGTCAAGAGCACCCACTGCCTAATTGAAAAGAATCCATCCACTACTTACAACTCAACATTCAAAAGTATTTGGAAGTGGCAACGTGCAGAGCGAATCTGTTTCTTTTTATGGCAAATTTTTCATGCTCATCTACCTACAAATGCCTGGAAAAGCTCGTGTTGTAATTGGTGCAATACTAAAGTGGAAAACATTCTCCACATTACACACGATTGTTCTTATGCTCAACAAATTTGGAGGAGACTTGTCAAGTAGACGTACCATTCTATCTTTTTTCTCTACTTCTCTAAAGGACTGAATTGAGGCCAATCTCAATCAAAATTTTGGTGCTAGATTTACTAAGGAATCGGGACTTTTATGGGGCATCGTAGTTTGGAAATTATGAAAATGGCATAATAGTTATATTTTTTTATTGCAATTTCCAAAAACCTGGTGATCCTTGGACTGTGAGTATGTTTAGTTAGAAGAACTTTATTACCCGGGGCATTCTAAATGAGTTCAATCATTCTAACATAAGTACCCACTTAACATCTCCTAGTGACTGGGTCAAATTCAATGTGGATGGAGCCATAGCCATCAGCAATGGTCAAAATGGATACAGTGGTGTTTTAAGAGATCACACTGGACATTGGATTGCTGGACTTTGTCATCATCTAGGTTCTTGCAGTGCCAATGAAGCACAGAAGCCTATGTATAGTTTGGGATTTTGGCTTTAGGAAGGTGATACTGGAAACTGATAGCAGAAACCTCTTAGATCAAATACAATGTACAGGGGGCGTCACCAACATGGGTGGCATGGTTTTGCTAGAGATCCTTAACATGATTCAGTGGGATTGGGAAATTACGTTTCAGTATATAAATCTTGTAGCTGATAAGCTAGCTAAGGAAGGGATCTCATATTCTTCTTTATTTGCTGTTGCTCCTTGCTTTGTTAGGAGTTTTGTTTCTTCTGATGTATTGGGATCTCAATCCCCTTTTTGACTACCCTTTTTGACTAACTTTAATATACCCACCTCGCCTTTGCCCTCTTTCCCACAGACCAAAAAAAAAAAAAACTAGCTATTTCTGCTAAACCAACTAAATGGTTAAGCTTGCTTTGTTTCGTGAGTCGAAAAATATTGTATTTTTCCGTACAACCATAAACAAGACCACACTAGGGAAGATGAAAAATTAGAGAAGCGCCCAAAAATCCGTCAAGAATTAACAAGTCAAAAGGCAACTTTTCTTAGAAGGTAGCGCAGGAATAAAACAAGTGCCAGCACATTCATAGCTAAAAAACATATCAAGTCTCAACTTTAGTTCTGCAGTTTTTATAACTGATAATCCTAGCTTCCTCTTCTACTGTTGCTTCACTTCGACTTTCTTCTTCTGCCACAATCGATCTAATGCACTGTCAGCATCTCCCTGGAAATGCAAATTAAGATTTTAAGTTAAAAGCATGAAACACCTGCTTGCCCATTCAATATCAGAACCATATCATAGTATCATGTTAAACAAGAATATCTACTGCATAGCATTCCTTGAGTAACATTGCCAAGGTAGAAAATTAGGATATACTTAGAGAGATATCATAACCTTCCTACCCAACCTAAAACAACTCCATAAGTGAAGAGGCATTATGTCAAGCTTCGGTAATGATTTTATCAGTTATATTCTAGTTTTTATACCACAATCTTTCCCTCGGTAGATCTAAAACAAGAAGCGGGCAAGTAGACAGAAAATCAGAAATGAACCCTAAAAAATTCTTTGATAGATCATTTGGCTACACAAAAGATTTCAGCAACAAAAGCAACATACCACTATATTCATATACAGGCAGCAGAAATTTAATACAAAGGTGGAATGCCGTACAGATAGCACCACGTCTTCAATTCAAAATACAGTCCATTTCTTGAAAAACATTACTTTTAGCAAAGGACAGACACAAAAATATGGTAATAGAATAGAACACTGCACTACAAAAACAGATAAATAAATATGTGATCAAACAAGGCAAGCGGACCTGTGCACGGATGAAACCACATAGGGCAAATGTAGAAAAGTGGCCACTATAGATACCGTTTTCATCCAAATGGCCAATGTTAATCTGAACAGAGGCATGATCCTTAGCAGTGATCAGTCTGTTTGTTGCGGAGCTGCATCATGCAGTATACATTAGTTCGAACTCCAACAAGAACAGTGAACCCACGAAAGACCAAAAACTTGAGCAAATTTAGATGCATACCATTTTCTTGGAATGTAAAGCTCGGTGATCTGTCCCTCCTCGTTCTGCATCTTTTATGAGACTGTATTACCTCGTCTGTTGAAAGTCTAGAGAACTGAACCACATTCAGAAGAAAATATATTGACTATGTATTCTGCAAGTAAGAACCCAAGCATTGACAAAGCAAAATTCCAGCCAATTAAGAGACCGCGTTTGACAATTTGTTCATAATTGAGACCTCCAGAAAATCAACCCAAACTTAAAGCATTAAAAGGAATTACAGGAGGTCCAAAATAGACACACTTTACGACTCAATGAGGACTCGAACACGATACACCAGATTTGCTTATACTGGTTATTCACATATTCCGCTATAGATATCATAAAGCAACAATATTTAAGGGAAAAAATCATCCACCACCAATAAAGTACAAGTAAGAAAAAACGTGGTACTTCCTAGTTTGACCAATGTCACAGATAGATTCCCCAAATGGAGAATCCCCGGAACAACATGAGAAATTCCGGCAATAAAGCTACTTCTAAAATCAAAATACGAGAAATATAAGAACAAGCAAACGCAACAACGAAAAGATGAAATAAGTGGGGGAAGAGAGAGAGCGTACCGCAGGAAGCGACGAACTCGAAAGCCAGAGGAACTAGTGGAGGCGAGAGAAGAAGGCGACTCATTATAAAAGAGGAAAACCTAGTTTAGTTCAGGATGGGCCCGGCTTAGGCCCAAGTTTACGAAGACCAAATAATTCATACTAGTTGTCCGGCTGGACCTTGGCAACCGTACCCGTTATTGAGCCCAAAAGTATTGTACCTTAAAAAAAAAGAATTGACAATCTATTGCAATTTTCTTTTTGGAAGAAACTATCAGAGCATCAGCTGTAAACAAAGGGGAACTCTTACATTTAAATATTTTGATGTATATAAATGAATCAAAATTTGGAAATGGAAGTGAAATTTTTAATTTTAATATATAAAAGATGGAAATATTCTAGAGAGATACACGTGGTTCAATGATAAAAAGTTTAAAACATTGAAAAAAAAAACCTAATAATTTTAAGTTCCATGTAAAATAAATGAGCAATAAAAAGTCAGAAATTTCGTTCACCTTCATTCTAAAAAAATTAATTCAAATTATTAATTATCCAGTAGAAAAGAAATCTTAAGGAGTTGGTGGGATTTGGTTAGAAAGGGAAGCCTCCTCCACACTTTGCTGATTTAATCTAGATAGTTAAAATTTAATGCACATTTTATTTTTTATTTTTAAAGTAAAAATTTGTATTGTAAAATTTTTTAATAAATTTGTTTACCAATATGGACAGTCCATATTTAATATGAATAATCTAAATTTAATATTAAAAGTTTATAAAAAAATTAACATTAAACCTATATTGTCTAGAATAACTTGTACTGTTTAAAATATATGTGGACAATCAATTTATAAAAAAATTGATATTAAATGTAAATCATTCACACTAAATCTAAAATGTTCAGACTAGTGAATAGATTTCTTTAAAAAAATTACAATTTATACAAAATTTTTATTTTGAAAAAAATAAAATAAAAAAGTGCATTAAATTTGCACCATCCAAGTCAAGCATGGATGGTCCAGATCATGTACCTCCTCAGCGAAGCAACGGAAACCCCATTTGGTTTACTTTCCTTCTACATGAAGAATGGTCTTTTCTTTCTTTGTTTTTTTTTTTTTTTGGAATAAGGAAAGCAAGCATGAGGCTTGAAAGTTTATAAAAGCAAGAGCAACTAGGCAACCATCAGCCTATCTTCATGCAAAAATACATAATAATTACTAGGAATATCAATAACAAAATTATGAAAGGAAACACTCCACTAACTCCATGGCTATTTCGAGCTATGATACATGCACATATAAGTGAATCTATCCAAGACTACGGGTGACATTAATTTCAACTTCCCAAGGATGCTGAAGAATGGTCTTAATGAAAGCACAATGCTAGCAATTATGGGAGAATTACAGTCAGTGATTGTGTTTATGAAGTTTTAATTGTTGATTGACATCCAAATCCTAAAATTATTTTAATAGACCTTGTTTATTTTTTCAAAAAAAGTTCAAACCAAAATGCTTGTGGAATATTTTTTGCAAAAAAAAAAGTCAAAAATGCCCTCCCCCCCATATTTTCCCTAAAATTACTGGAATTTCCCTTCTTGTCAATATATTTTTTTTCAAATTGTTGATGGATATCCTTACAGTGGTGGCAATTTTTTTGAAGTAGGAGAAACATAGATTTAGTCCAATAAAGCCTGCCTACATAATACATGCCCCTGTAGGCGTTTGTCTCCATGTGAATGACAACTAAATTTTAAAATATAAAATTAATGATAATTAAGAACTTAATAATTTTTTTAAAAAATGAATTGAAAATATATGATTATAAATTGAAGAATTTCAATTTGAAATAAGATATCTAAAATGTAAATGTAACTCTTACATTATAAATGAGATTCTTGTTTGTAACTTTGTAAATTGATATTTGTAATTAATTTTTTTAAATTAATGAATACTCTCTGTTGTCTCTATTATAAACCATATATAACTATCTCCTTGAAATCAAAAAGTATTATTAACTCATTAATTTTATCTTAAAATATAATAAATTTTTAATTTTACTTCTATTTAAATAAAAATTATGTTACATTACCTCTCATAGTTAATGAATTTATATAGTGATAAGATTAAAAAAAATGTAAATAATACCCTTTCAAGTTCCTTCTATTAATGATCAGAAAATTTTTCTATAAAGCACTCTATGATAGAGACCGAAGAAAGTATCTAATTGTGCTTGATTCCATTTTTAACAATTCTATCTGTATTCAAGATGAAAAATCACCTCTCTAGTGATAAGTCCCATGACACATAACTGAAGCTGGTGAATTTGGATGTTGATGAAGGATCCCATTGTGGTTAATTATAATGCTCAGGGCTAAGGTTATATAGCATTGATTTGATTCCTTGGATGCAAGCTCAGGACTTGGCTGCAAAATTAATTAGGTGCCTTTATTCTCACCACATTCATTTATATTTAATTTAATCCCAAGGTTTCGTTGGTATGAGCAAGTTTCAAGGATAAATATTGTACCAAAAGGAACCTTCAGAAGAGTCCAGAGACTTGCACCTCTCAACTTGCTTAATTGCCGGATTGAAAAGGAACGAGAATAAAAATACAATGCAGCATTTTTTGAGACACGCTTCATAAATAAAACTTAACGGAGCAAGAGTTTTAAGGATGCCACATTTTTTTGGATAAAAGGAGGTGCATTAAATTTAAAAAAAAAAAACAGTTGATATGAGGAGCTTTTAGGGAAAATTTGAATACCAATAAAATCCTCATTCCATCAAAATATATATTATTCTCCCTTTCTACTCCTAATTCTAATTACCAATATACTTGATAATCAATAAGAAATATATTTATATAAATGTCTAGAATAATAAATATAAGTAATAAAATGAAAAAAAATCTTTTACATATATTGAATTACTTATATGTTAAATCAAGATTAATTAACAAATGTTTATATTTTTTTACAAGAGGGAGTAAATTCTTGGCATTTGATTTGAGTAAAGTGTAGATCTGTATATCTCAATTTACATATATAATAATAATATGATAGAATAAAGTAATTCATGCGTACCTGAAGAATCCATGAGTGCTAGAGAAATCTCGATTACCTTGAGTGCAGGCAGGTACACAACCCTCAAGTCCCCAGAGCCTTCAGAGAGTTCAGAGATAATGAAAGTAGAAGAAAATGAGTCGTGTGTTTGTGGTTACCGACTAATCGTCTTATATAGATCAGATCGGTAACCGCCTTATTAAATAATTAAATAATTATATTATCTATTATTTCTGACCCAGTCAGTTAAGAGATAGGAAATAACTGACGGCTATTGGGTTGTGGGTTGGGCCTCTGCCCATTGGGCTCACTTGTGTGGTCCACCTATCACGGTCCACACAAGATCATAAGGACCAATTTATTGGGCTTATTAATTAATGCTAATTCATAAATAATATTCCAACAATCTCCCACTTAGATTGCATTAATTAAGCAAGTTGTATAAACAAGCCATAAACAAAATTCAAAAAATGAAACTCCACAAAATCACTGAATCCTATGCGGAAATAAGTGATTATGATATCTCATAATCTGAGTAAAACATGAAATTTTATTTCAAATACAGCTCAGTAAGATAACAACATAAATCACTGATTCCTATGGGGAAACAAGTGACATGCATAGCGTACCACAACAGAATCATTGAATCCTATAGGGATACAAATGATATAGACGTATCTAACTGAACTGAATATAACTCACAGAAGAAAACAAAGCCTAAAGAGAAATTGCAATAAAGAAGGTCCTCAAACTCCCACTAAACTAGGGCATCAAAGAAATTCATAATACTCATACAAGTTACATAATTTTGAAAAACTTCTACAGGTAAGCCCTTAGTCAGTTGATCTGCAAGCATCTGCGTGCCAGGAATGTATACCACACAGGTTTGAGACTCAACAATTTTCTCTTTCACAAACATAAGTTTGACATCAAAATGCTTTGTACGACTGGAATTTCTGTGATTGTTAGCATAGTATACTGCAGATTTGTTATCACAATAAATGGTTAGAGGACGTGATATTGACTCAACTAGGTGCATGCCAGATATCAACTTCCTCAACCATATAGCGTGACTTGTAGTCTCAAAGCAAGCAATATACTCAGCTTCCATTGATGAAACTGCCGTAAGTGTCTGTTTCACACTCTTCCAAGAGACAGCTCCTCCAGACAACATGAAAATATAGCCAGTCGTGGATTTACGATCATCTAGACAAGAGGCAAAATCTGAATCTGAAAAGCCAACAATCTCAAGATCTTCTGATCCCTTAAAGTCATAATCAGAATACCCAACAACCTCAAGAGAATTTGACCTTTTGTAAGTCAACATATAATTCTTTGTACCTTGAAGATACCTCATAACTTTCTTAGCAGCCTTCCAATAATCCGGACCTGGATCATTTAAGTATCGACCCAGTACTCCAATGGCAAAGGCTATATCTGGTCGAGTACACACTTGAACATACATAAGGCTACCGACAGCGGAAGCGAATGGTATCTTTCTCATTTCAGCCCTCTTCCTATCATCCTTGGGACACTGTGACTTTGACAACAGCTCACCTTTCTATACAGGAGTAGGTGAAGGAGAGCATGAATCCATTTTGAATCTCTTAAGTACCCGCTCAATATAAGTGGCTTGTGATAAACCAAGAATACCACGAGATCTATCACGATGAATTTGTATCCCAAGAACAAAGGAGGCTTCACCCATATCCTTCATGTCAAAATGGCAAGACAATAGGTGCTTTATCTCATTGAGGAAATTTATTGAATTGCTGGCTAATAAGATATCATCAACATAGAGAACAAGAATAGCAAAATTGTTCCCATCAAACTTCTGATAGATGCACTGATCTGAGACATTCTCAACAAAACCAAGAGAGGTGATAACTTCATCACATTTTAGATACCACTGCCTAGAGGCTTGTTTTAGCCCATAGATGGATCTCTTTAATCTGCACACTAGATGTTCTTTAACGGATTCAACAAAACCATCAGGTTATGTCATGTAGACTTCTTCATGCAAATCGCCATTCAAGAACGCAGTCTTGACATCCATCTGGTGAAGATTAAGATCAAGCTGTGCAACTAAAGCCATTACCACTCTAAAAGCATCTTTGGTAGATACCGGAGAGAAGGTTTCTGTGTAATTAATACCTTCTTTCTGGTTATAGCCTTTAGCTACAAGTCTGGCTTTATCTCTATCAATTTCACCCCTAGCTCCTCGTTTTGTTTTAAAGACCCATTTTGTAACAGTCACACCCCCCCCGAGCCCACTGCTGCGAGTGGTGGACTGGGCCGTGCCACCTCACGGCAACCACCAGCCGGCTTTCCCCATGGTAGTTCATGGGTTATTCCCCGCACCCACTGCGCTAAGGGAGCCTTCCCAGGTTCGATCCCGCAACCTCTCCTACATAGCGAGATTCAGGCTGAACCTGGTACCATTGAGTCAATGGTACCAGGTTCAGCCTGAATCTCGCTATGTAGGAGAGGTTGCGGGATCGAACCTGGGAAGGCTCCCTTAGCGCAGTGGGTGCGGGGAATAACCCATGAACTACCATGGGGAAAGCCGGCTGGTGGTTGCCGTGAGGTGGCACGGCCCAGTCCACCACTCGCAGCAGTGGGCTCGGGGGGGGTGTGACTGTTACATAAAAGGCGCCTTTTATAGATTTCCACACACCCGCACCCACTGCGCTAAGGTGGTGTACTAACCAGGCTGTGACCACTTCACAGTAACCCAGCCGGCTTTCCTCGTGGTAGTACACGAGTTATCCCCGCACCCACTGCGCTAAGGGACCTCCTCAGGTTCGATCCCGCAACCTCTCCTACGTAGCGAGATTCAGGCTGAACCTGGTACCATTGAGTCAACTTAACTCAATGATACCAGGTTCAGCCTGAATCTCGCTACGTAGGAGAGGTTGCGGGATCGAACCTGGGAAGGCTCCCTTAGCGCAGTGGGTGCGGGGAATAACTCATGAACTACCATGGGGAAAGCCGGCTGGTGGTTGCCGTGAGGTGGCACGGCCCAGTCCACCACTCGCAGCAGTGGGCTCGGGGGGGTGTGACTGTTACATAAAAAGGCGCCTTTTATAGATTTCCACACACCCGCACCCACTGCGCTAAGGTGGTGTACTGACCAGGCTGTGACCACTTCACAGCGAACCAGCCGGCTTTCTCCGTGGTAGTTCACGGATTATCCCCGCACCCACTGCGCTAAGGGACCTCCCCAGGTTCGATCCCGCAACCTCTCCTACGTAGCGAGATTCAGGCTGAACCTGGTACCATTGAGTCAACGCCATTTATAGATTTCCACACACCCGCACCCACTGCGCTAAGGTGGTGTACTGACCAGGCTGTGACCACTTCACAGCGACCAAGCCGGCTTTCCTCGTGGTAGTACACGAGTTATCCCCGCACCCACTGCGCTAAGGGACCTCCCCAGGTTCGATCCCGCAACCTCTCCTACATAGCGAGATTCGGGCTGAACCTGGTACCATTGAGTCAACTTGACTCAATGGTACCAGGTTCAGCCCCAACTTCGCTATGTAGGAGAGGTTGCGGGATCGAACCTGGGGAGGTCCCTTAGCGCAGTGGGTGCGGGGATAATCCGTGTACTACCACGGAGAAAGCCGGCTGGGTTGCTGTGAAGTGGTCACAGCCTGGTTAGTACACCACCTTAGCGCAGTGGGTGCGGGTGTGTGGAAATCTATAAAAGGCGCCTTTTATGTAACAGTCACACCCCCCCGAGCCCACTGCTGCGAGTTGTGGACTGGGCCGTGCCACCTCACGGCAACCACCAGCCGGCTTTCCCCATGGTAGTTCATGGGTTATTCCCCGCACCCACTGCG
This sequence comes from Prosopis cineraria, assembly GCF_029017545.1. Lineage (NCBI taxonomy): Eukaryota > Viridiplantae > Streptophyta > Magnoliopsida > Fabales > Fabaceae > Prosopis > Prosopis cineraria. Next base: position 5,584 of record NW_026556306.1, on the reverse strand, counting down.
CTAAGGGAGCCTTCCCAGGTTCGATCCCGCAACCTCTCCTACATAGCGAGATTCAGGCTGAACCTGGTACCATTGAGTCAACTTGACTCAATGGTACCAGGTTCAGCCTGAATCTCGCTATGTAGGAGAGGTTGCGGGATCGAACCTGGGAAGGCTCCCTTAGCGCAGTGGGTGCGGGGAATAACCCATGAACTACCATGGGGAAAGCCGGCTGGTGGTTGCCGTGAGGTGGCACGGCCCAGTCCACCACTCGCAGCAGTGGGCTCGGGGGGGTGTGACTGTTACACATTTGCAACCCATTAGTTTAAACCCCTTTGGTAGCTCTACAAGCTCCCATACGTGATTGCGGTACATAGAGGCAATTTCTTCACTTATAGCCTCTAACCATTCAGAAGAATGCAAGCTAGAAATAGCCTCCTGGTAACACATTGGGTTTAAGCTATCAATAGCATCTGAATCAAATTCCTGCAAATATACCATGTAATCATCTGGAATAGCAGACTTGCGAACCCTTTGGGACCGTCTCGGTTCAACAACTATGTCCCTATCACCCTCTAAAGGTAGTTCATCTTGAGCTTCATTCTGATCCATGGCATTATTTCTATCAACATGAGGAGTTGTCAAGATAGGCATAGGCAAAATGCTACTTTCGTCATGCAAGGTAATATGCCTAGGCACAGAGCTCCCACTGTCTAAGGCATCTTCAAAGAAGTAAGCTCGGTCAGATTCAATTACCCTAGTAGTGTGATTTGGACAATAGAATCTGTACCCACGAGATCTGATGCAATAGCCAATAAAGAAACCATCAACAGTTTTAGCATCAAGCTTTATCTGTTGTGGATTGTAAGGTTTTACCTGTACTTTACAACCCCAAACTCGCATATGCTTCAGTGCAGGAGTCCTTCCAAAATACAACTCATATGGAGTCTTTGGAACTGACTTGCTAGGAACTTGATTCAAAATATAAACAGCAGTTTTGAGTGCATCACCCCACAAGAATTCCGGCAGTGAGGAGTGACTGATCATGCTCCTAACCATATCCATGAGAGTACGATTTCGCCTTTCTGCAACCCCATTTTGCTGCGGGGTGCCAGGCATAGTATACTGAGCTTCAATGCCATGCTCTTGAAGGTACAAAGCAAATGGCCCAGGGTTCCTACCAGTCTCAGTATATCTCCTATAAAATTCTCCTCCTCTATCAGATCTCACACACTTGATCAACTTGTCAGATTTCAATTTGACTGCTGCTTTAAAGGTCTTGAATGCATTAAGGGACTCACCCTTTTCACGCAAGAGTTCAATCCATCCATGACGAGAGTAATCATCCGTGAAGGTGATGAAATATCTGAAACCACCCATAGCCGGAGGCGTGATAGGTCCACAGATATCAGTATGGATTAGGTCTAAAGTATTTTCAGACCTCTTTGCCCCTTTGGTTCTAGCTCTAGCAGGGAATTTTCCCTTTATACAGTCAACACAAGTCTCAAAATCTGAGAAATCAAGGTCTCGTAAGATGCCTTGCTTGATCATGCGTTCCAATCTCTCTCTAGAGATATGACCCAAACAATGATGCCATAACATAGAGAAATTATCATTGGGCCTTTGACGTTTATGCCCAATAGCAGCATTGACATGAAGATTAGGAAGTTCAAGTGACCAATCATTCAATCGATATAAACCATATATCAAGGAAGCGACACCAACATTAATGGAATCAAAACAAATGTCAATTTTCCCATTTCCTTGGAAGAATGAATAGCCACAAATATCCAATGCAGAAGTTGAAATTAAATTCCTCTTCGCAGAAGGTACATAAACAACATTGTTCAAATGTAAAACATGACCAGAATTTAAATACAAAGAAATAGTTTCAATGCATTCAACCGATGCCTTGCTCTCTACTATGCCAAAGACTGACCTCTGTGCCTCACTTGGAACCTTCTGGTTTCTTAGCCCTTGTGGAGAATTCACAACATGTACAGTGGCACCAGAATCCAGCCACCATGAGTCAAAGGAAGTTTCAATGGTGTTAGATTCAAAACAAACTAGAGCTAGAGGGGCAGTTTGAAGAGTTGTACCTTCACTTTCTTGTTTGTTCTTCAATTTGAAGCAATTAGCTTTAATGTGACCCGATTTCTTGCAATAATTGCATAACCCTTTAAAGGGTTTCTTCCTCGATTTCTCACTCTTATCACCATCCTTCTTAAAGGTTAGATTATTAGGCTTTGGGGCATCATGCTTCTTCCCCTTTTTCTTATGTGACCCTCCAGATTTGCTGCTAGAGCCATGGGAAACATAGTTTATTGAGTGAGAGAAATTCTTCTTTATAGCTTCCTCTTCTTGAGTGACTATCGATATCATCTGGTCAACAGACCATTCAGCTTCTTGTGAGTTGTATGAAGTCCTCAAGAATGCGTACTCTGATGGCAGTGATTGAAGAACACGGTAAACCAAGGTGCTTTCACCCAAATCAATCCCATATGACTTAAGCTTGTTATAGTAATGAACAAGCTTCAGAATGTGCTCCCTGACACCAGAAACTCCGTCGTATCGAGTATTGTCAAGAAAGAATGACAGATAGTAGTTCTTTTGAGTCTTGTTAAGCTTCTTGTATTTGTTACCAATAGCTTTTAAGTACTCCACTGCAGTATCATTTTCAGGAATGCTGTCCCTAATTTCCTTTTCAATTGTGAACTTGATGATCGCTAGATAGATCCGGTTGGACTCACTCCATTGTTTATGGAAGGCTATTTCAGAAGCACTGGACTCAGAAGAGAAATCCGCAGGCTTGGGCTCTCTCAGAGCTAAATCTTTCTCAGAAATGGTCAGATACATATTGAGGGACTCTTTCCAGTCATCATAGTTAGTCCCATTAAGAGCCTTCACAAAGGATAGTTGCGTAAAAGCAGAAACTGAAATCGCAAAATAGAAAATGGGAAATATTAATTATGCGTGCACAACATAATTATAAAACAGAATTCCCAACAAGTGATTATCAATTATGCAATTATAACCATGCACCAAGAAGGCTCATACACCATAAAGATTTAGCTCACACAAAAGTCCATACAAAATAATGCATTAAACATTTTCATACCTATAGGGTACAATAAATATCTAATACATTAAAGGAGTGATATTAGCCTATTCTCAAAGCCAACCATCAAAATCACATTAATAATGTTACACCTATGGGGTGTGTCCATTATTCCTGCTACAAGATCCTAAGCATCATCAATAATTCATAAAGTCACAAATTTTATGACCTAGGACAAAACAACATAATTTTAAAAGTCCTTAGGGTCTTTTGGGAATTAGAAAACGAGTCTAGTACTTAAGTGAAATTTTAAAAGGTAATCAGGGGCAAATAAGTAATTCTGAAAGAGATTTGGGTTAAAATTGCAATTCTGGAAGTTAAGGGACTGCAGTGTAATTTCTAGAAATATCATAGGGCTAATTCGTAAATTTAATAAATTATGGGCCAAGAAGGTAATTTAAACTGAGACTGAAAACGCAATTAACTGATTTTTTTTTTGCACTATACTGGGCCCATACGATTTGGGCCCAGTATCAGTTTTCATATATATAAAAAAAACAAAATGGACCAGCCCCACCAAAATCATAACTGTCACCTTTTTTTTTTTAATTATACTGGGCCCATGCGATTTGGGCCCAATGGACTTGGTCCAGCCTACCATAATTTTTTTTTATAATAACAGCTCTGGGCCCAAACGAAATTTGGGCCCAGAACTATGAAACGGATCCCTAGGATCCGGTTTCATGATCCTGTTGCAGCTTTTTTCAGCTGCCGCGAGCCAGACAGAAGCACTGGGGAGGGGAAGGACGAGCGGCAGCACCAGTGAACCAGCCGACGACCACAACGCCGGAGGTTCACAACGCCAGCAGTGGCTCCGGCGAGTGCAGAATTAACGCCAGCAGTGGCTCCGGAGGTCCACAACGCTAGCAGTGGTTCCACGTAGCAGCGGAGAACGAAGCTGCAGATGACGCACCGGCAGCTCCGTTTCCGGCGATCATGTCCGACGTCCTTGGAGTCCTTCTCCGGCGACAAAAACATATAGTGAATAGGGAGATGACACCGAGAAGGAGAAATTTTTTTTTATAATAAATATAATAAGATTGAAAACAAAGTTCTCATATTCAAATCTGAAGAATATGGATCATAAGAAATTTATCAACATGAGCATGAATCTTTTCAATATATCAAAAAAAATATACGTAAAGGGAATTGAGATATATAAATTTAAAAGTCGTTACCAAGGCTCTGATGCCACGTGTAGATCTGTATATCTCAATTCACATATATAATATAATATGATAGAATAAAGTAATTCATGCGTACCTGAAGAATCCATGAGTGCTAGAGAAATCTCGATTACCTCGAGTGCAGGCAGGTAACACAACCCTCAAGTCCCCACAAGCCTTCAGAGAGTTCAGAGAAATGAAAGTAGAAGAAAATGAGTCGTGTGTTTGTGGTTACCGACTAATCGTCTTATATAGATCAGATCGGTAACCGCCTTATTAAATAATTAAATAATTATATTATCTATATCTCTGACCCAGTCAGTTAAGAGATAGGAAATAACTGACGGCTACTGGGTTGTGGGTTGGGCCTCTGCCCATGGGCTCACTTGTGTGGTCCACCTATCACGGTCCACACAAGATCATAAGGACCAATTTATGGGCTTATTAATTAATGCTAATTCATAAATAATATTCCAACATAAAGCTGATAATTTGGGTGGTAGAGATTAGATTGATTAGATAGGATTTAATTTAACTCAAACTTAAAATATCCTCCATTTTCAAAAAGTTATATAATCAAATCAGCTCTTATTTTTTTTTAATAAATTTAGACTAACTTGTCAAGTTTGATTTAAATTACCTGTTCCACATACATATAAAATTAGCAATTAAGCTGTCCCAAGCGCACCATCATCATCAAGGTTTTTTCCCCTTAATTTGAAGAATTAACGGAAAAAGATCCACATCGTAGGTGTCGTTTCAGGGCCATTGAAGCCATGGAATTCAAAATTCCAGCTTCACACATTCAAATCCCGCTTTCGTTCTGTTCTCTTCTGTCAAGAACAACCCCAAATCATTCATGCATAGGCGTTGCCGTTCACATTCCTTCCCTCTTCAGACTTACATAGTCAATTTAATTTTCATTTTATCAAACTGATTCAGGGTTTAAGTGGGGGGGGGGTTATTTTCCCAAATAACATTGAGACTCCAAACTTTATAAATATGTAATAAAAAAATCATGTTGGAAATTACTTTCACACCATGCCCGACCTACTTCAATATATTTTTTTTTATCCCTGTTACAATTTCAAGGTATAACTATTAATTGCTTTCTACTAATACTTGTTAGTGAATGACATTAAATGGAGAGCAAAATTGAAAAAAGAAGAAAATAATCTTACATTAATTTACGTGCTATTTCTATAAAAATAAGTAAAGAGAGACAGGGAAAGCATAATCAACAGTGCCTATTTTCTTTGAATGATTTCCTAACTTTTTTCTTTCTATCAGAACGGCAAGGTACCGAATTGTTTATTATGAA
>NW_026556305.1:0-38278 GCF_029017545.1 Prosopis cineraria | reverse complement strand
TTCACGTGCAAACCATCAGCCATTGACCTCAAGGAGTGTTGACCTCAATTGCCCAATTGATGCACAAGTCACATGCCACCTATGTCACATAAATCACATAATTCATTAAATAGCATATGATATAATAAAATCTAATTCATGTCCAGAATTAAATTCATATTAAAGGGAGAATTTATCAAATTAACCAATTTTTAGGCTGCATAAAATTATTATAAAAAATTTTCACACAAAGGCAAACCAAAAACTAGGACAACTAAGACACTTAAGAAAGTGGTTGACTTTTTTTATTTAATTACTACTCCCAAACTAAAATGAATTTTAAAAATATAATTTCCACCACTCATCAACTGGACATAAAAATTCACTTTTTCAATTTTTCTTATACATTTTCTCAAAAGTTCATATTTTGATTGACCAAATGCCCTTAGTGCATTGAACCTAGAAACTTAGGCAAATATAAATCCAATAGAATGTGTCACTTGAAGGTGATAAATCATTAATAAAAGGGTCCTAATTGATAAATAAAAGTGGTAACAAATGTGTTTTTATCACTAGGTAGGTATCGCGCAATCCTAAGCTTCATTTCTAACCCCATTTTGTTGAATTTCTTTGAATGAGAAATTAATCCTTAGGTTTAAGGTTACAATCTAAAAGAAAGGATTAAAATGAGATATCAAACACAAAACTAAGGTTTTGTGACTAATATGGAGTTGAATGATTAAATTTTAAGAATTTGAGCTCAAAATAGCAAAAACTTCGGTTGAAATTGAGAAATTGAGTGGATAACTGAGTTACAAAGTTATTATGATTGTTTGAGTAGCCTATAGGGCTAATGACTATAAACAATAGACGTATAAATTCAAAAGGTTTCAATTGAACTATTTTACATGTTAAGAGATTCGATTTAGCCAAATCAGTGCTTATGTGAGCTGTTGAGAATTGACTGAGGAGCACTGTTGTAATGTCTACCTTGACATACCAAGATAACACTCTTACATATTATTGTTATAACCAGGATTAGATAAAATCTCAAGTAAAGGTTATCATAACCCAAGGGTTTTAGAAGATAATTAGTTAAAACAATAGGCTCCCAAAAAACCCTTTTTGAAATATCATTTGAGCTCAAACCATAGTTTAAAATTAATTAAATATGGTAATAGAAGCATGGAAATCAAAACAGTAATTGAAACAAGATGGAGCAAATCTAGAAATTCTCCAGATTCTAGCTTGTCCGCCACTACCTTGTGCCACAGCGTGTACCTACTATCATGATAACTATTAAACTTCTAGAGCATGTCATTTTGCCATCCGACATCTAATTTGAGCGGTTCAAGTGTCCACATAAAGCTCTTCTAGCCCTCTAACTAATGACACCAGTCTTACACTCAAATAATCATCTGTTAAAAAGATGGACACGCAAATTTAAAATGGTTTGTTTTCACCTCAAAACACATTCAAAAGTGTCCCAACTCACAATGTCAAATGCCAATGGCCTTAGAGACACTTTGAGCACCTCAAATGGACCACACACAACATGAAAATTCATGCATATCACACAAATATGCAATCACACTCAAAATGACCACTAAACCCCCCATTTGACAATAGCACAAAGGGGTGGATTAAATTAACACCCATATCAACTTGATCATTTTGGCACATAAATCACTTCAATTATATTACTTGTAATTGTAACTTGACCAAGCACATGCAATATCAACCTTAGACTAAGATATGCACACTTATCATAAATTCATAAAAGTGATATCCCAAAATAATGTCATATTCCTAAGTTGGCATTATATATTGACAATATTCATTACAATACCCAAAAAGAGAAAAGGGAAGAGCTATACAACTTGCTCTTCAATCTTCAGACGCCCCTTCCTTCCCTTTGCCCTTACCATAGCCTTCACTTGTAAAATATAACCACGAGGTGAGATAAAAATCTCAATAACAGAATAATTCACTACTATTAATTAACATGCACAACCATTAGGGAGTAAAGCTATTAAAACACCAAAATATACTTTTGCATATTATAACATACTCTTTTTCATCAACATAAATCATTTACCACTAGCATGATCATTCTTTCATTCGAGCCTTCATATCACCCTGATTGAAACCATAGGCTTTTGAACCAAATGCACCTCCACAATGGTCCGAGCCTACCTTTGGTGGTACGATCACCTAGCCAAAGGCATCCTATCCTACTTCCAAACTATAGTCCCCCTATCACACACAAATCGAGGTGTCATTACTCCAACGTTGCATCACTGATGCTAAGGAGCATTACTCTCTAACACCATATCCCATATGGATACTAAAGAGAAGTCTCCAATACTGTGCCTCACTAGACATTGAGGAGATGCATGTCATATGGACTTCCACTACTCCTTCCTACGGGTGAACTCCCACCCCCTAACAAGATCTATATATAACACATATACACTTTAAATTTCTCAACTAGTCCATATAAATTTTCACCATTCTCATCATTTTCAAATATCATGCATAAAACCACATTTTGAAAAATGCAAAGTTATCAAATCTTAAGTTCACATTATCATATATACTCACATACAGTTAAGTAATATAATTAAACAGCATAAATTATTCTATTACCTCAACCCTTTGTCACACAAAATGGTTACTATGGCTGAACATTAGCTCCACATGTTCTATATGTATGAGGTAGCTCGAGCAACACTCAATCTACACAATCAAGTAACAATCATCAATTATCACTTTGGATAACCCCAAATTCATTAGGTTCTTAGTGCCTAAAATACCTAAATTCTTTTTCTAACAACATCAACCATTCCCAAACACTCTAACCATCCTATTAAACATTTCACTACACCAAAATCACTAACCAATACCCCATATTATCTCAAAATCCTTAAATTATACATAAGGTTCATTCAAACCCTAAACAAAATTCCCAATCACTATAAAACTTATAAACATAGAGTTAGAAGCTTGATTCAACTCCCCAAGACCTTAAATAAACTAATGGGTTCGGTCTAAATCCAAGGAAACTGAGATCAAGCCCCACACTACAACTCAAGTCAAAAAATTTGCACAAATAGGGAAGGTGAGTGAATGTGGAACTTACCCAATGGTGATTCAAGCTCTAAATGCTCCTAACATGGCCTAGGGATCATGCTTTAGTAGTACACTAGCTCCTCTCTATCGCTCTCACGTTTTCCTTCTTTCTTCCTTCTTTTTTTTGGTCTGTTTTTCATGTCTGATAAGTGTTAACTTTTGCACGTGCGCCATGGCAGATTGACATGCCCACCACGACATATGGCATAAAAAGTCCACCAAAATTTAAACTCCCTTTCATGCTATAGCCCACTCAAACATTGACCTAGCCTTCTCCTAAGGCAGTCTAAGAATTCAAAAACCATATTAGTCTCTTATAAACTTCATTAATCAATAATTTATCTAAATTGACCAATTTACCCTTAAAAACACTGATAATTACTAATTGGAAAACTTAAGATGTTACAATTCTCCCCTCCTTTAAGAAATTTTGCCCTCAAAATTTAAAATCTCATACAAACATATAACTGTGGAAATAATTGGGGATATAACTGCCTCATTTTGTCGATCTCTCAAGTCATATCACTAGGAGTCATACCTTTCTAAAAGACCTTAATCAATTGAATTATTTTTTTCCTCAATTGTTGATCTTTCATATCCACAATCCGCTCTAGTTTAGTTTGATAGGTTAAGTTTTCTTGAAGTTCTACATCATCTTCTAACTCAATAACATAAGAAGGATTTGGTTGATACTTCTTGAGCTGAATCACATGGAACATATCATGAACACCTGATAAACTTGATGGTAAGGCAATCCAATAGGCCACAAGTCCTAACTTCTTTAAAATCTCAAAGTGACCAATAAACCTAAGAGTTAATTTCTTAGCCTTTATTGATCTCCTAATGATAGTCATTGGCGTGACCCTCAAAAACACATGATCACCCTCTAAGAATTCTAATGGTCTTTTACGCCGATCTTAACTCTAAGGCACAAGCTTGAAACATATCCTTGAGCATTTAGATAGTCCTCTCAATCTGGCCGTCCGTTTGTGGATAATAGGCCATGCTAAATCTCAATCTAGTGCCCATTGCTCTCTACAATGCTCTCTAGAATTTTAATGTGAACCTTGGATCACGGTTAGAGACCATGTCTTTTGGCACCCCATGAAGTCTCACAATCTCATTCACATATACCTTGGCATACTTCTCAAGTGAATATGTCGTCTTCACTGCCAAGAAGTGCGTTGGCTTCATCAATTGATCCATAATCACCTATATTGTATCATAGACCACTTGAGTTCTAGGCAATCTAGTAATGAAATCCATTGATATGATATCCCATTTCCATTCTAGTGGTTGCAACACACCACCAGGCCTTTGGTGCTCAATTTTGAATTTCTAACACGTGAGACACCTGGCAACGAACTCTGTCACATTTTTCTTCATTTTGGGCCACCACCACGTTTGCTTTATATCCTGATACATCTTAGTGACATCAGGGTGAATAGTGTATTCACTACGGTGTGCTTCCTCTAGGATATTCTTCCTTATCTCCTCATCACTTGGTATGCAAATTTGATCCTAATAAATCACTTATCCATCATCATTGAATCTGAATTTTGTGGGTCTCTTCTCTTCAATATCCTTATAGATTGCCAACAAATGTTCATCCTCAAACTGAGCAGTTCGTAACTCTTTCCAGAATTCATTGGTTATGACTGTAGAGTGTACATTATACAATATCAAATGAAGCACTTTCCTCTAAGTATCCAAGAAAGTCTCAAGTAATCATTGCTCTTGGATCATCATGTGAGTGACATGTACCATTTTCCTATGTAGTGCATCGGTCACTACATTGGCTTTACCTAAATGATACTTGATTTCAAAGTTGTAGTCCTTGAGGAATTCCATCTATCTATGTTGCCTCATATTCAGTTCCATCTGATCTACTAAGTACTTCAAACTCTTATAGTCAATAAATGCTTCAAACATATACCCATAGAGATAGTGTCACCAAATTTCTAAGGCAAAAACTACTATTGTTAGCTCAAAATCATGAGTTAGATAATTCTCCTCATATGGTTTCAGCTGTCTCAAAGCATAAGCAATAACTTGCTCATCTTGCATTAAAATGCAGCCTAAACCTTTCAATGATGCATCTGTATAAACCACATATGGTAATCAAGGATTAGGAATAATCCATATTGGAGCAAAGGTCAATTTCCTCTTCAATTCTTGAAATGTTAATTCAAACTTTTTGGTCCACACATATGGCTAATCCTTTCAAGTTAACTTAGTCAATGGAGACACAATCTGTAAAAATACTTAAATGAATTGCCAATAATAGCTTGCCAATCCTAAAAAGTTTCTAATATTTTTCATTGAGGTAGGCATTTCCCATTTTAATACAGCATCCACCTTCTGTAGATCCATAACAATCCCTTTTACCAACACCACGTGACTAAGGAATCTCACTTCCTTCAGCCAAAACACACATTTGTTGAGTTTAGCATACAACTTATTGTCCTTTATAAGTTGTAAGACAATACGAAGATCCTTTGCATGCTTTTCCTCGTCTCTTAAGTAAATTAGAATATCATCGATGAACGCTATCATGAACTTATCAAGATAGGGACGAAGTATTCTATTCATGTAGTCCATAAATATTGCTGGAGCATTCGTCAATCTAAATGACATCACTAGAAACTCATAGTGACTATTCTAGTGTGAAAGGCAGTCTTTGGTATATCCTTAACCATAACTCGCAGCTGATGATAGCCTAATCATAGGTCGATCCTAGAAAACATTACAGCCCTAACCAACTGATCTAGTAAGTCATCAATTTTAGGTAATAGATACTTGTTCTTGACTGTCACATTGTTCAATTGTCTGTAGTCACTACAAAGTCTTATACTACCATCCTTTTTCTTCACAAATAACACTGGTGATCCCTACAGAGATACACTCGGACTTATGAAACCTTTTTCTAGTAGTTCCTCAAGTTATTCCTTTAGCTCTGCCAACTCAGATGGAGACATTCAATATGAAGCTTTCGATATGGGTTCTATTCTAGGCACAAGGTTAATAGAAAATTCTACTTCTCACTTAGGCGGCAATCCAGACACTTCTTCTGAGAATACTTTGGAAAACTCATTCACCACCCCTATTCTCTCAATTCCTCTGTTATAAGCAGCATGAATGGAAAAGAACACCATATATGCCTAACAACCCTGTTAAATGCACTTTTTTGCTTGCGTCATATATAAGACTCTTGATTGACTTGATTTCATTATAGGTACAATGTACATTAGCAAGGATATTATCTTTCTTGCACAATCTAGTGTCACATTGTTTGCCAACAAATAGTCTATACCAACCACTACACCAATCCCAATCATGGGTAAATAGATCAAATCAATAGTAGTTGATCTATTTTCAAATCTCAAATGAACACCCAGATAAGCACGGTCGGTTCTTATAGAAATTCCTGTTGGTATTGACACATTAATCACATATAGCAGGCTATGTATAGACAATTTCAACCTCAACACATAGTCATCAGAAATGTAAGAATGGGTAGCACCCAAATCAAGCAAAGCATCTATATCATAGTTGTGCAGAGAGATGTTACCTCTAATCAAATTTAGAGATGCGCCTGCCTCCTCCTAGGATAATGTGAATACCCTTCTAGGAATAATTGATCTCTACTTTGTGGTACCCACTCCGCCCTCTTCATAATATTTGGCTATGTGCCTTATCTTGCCATACTTAAAACAAGTCCAACACTTTCCCACATGATATCTCCCATACTTCAAGCACTGAGGGATTCTAGCTATGTTAAGAGTCGACACAGGCATTGTGGAAGCTTGCTGAGATGGCTGTGCACCACTAGCGTTGTTCTTTGGCCCACTGCTCCTCTGGAAAGAACCTTAAGACTATAATCTCCTTTTGAAAGGTCTTCTTCCTCATAAAGCTCCCAGAACTACTGGAGCTAAAACTTGCTCTCTTGCTAACTCTACCAGTAGGGCCAAGCGACTATGCAAATTTGTCTTGACTATCCCTTCTCTTCTTAGCCTCTACCTCTCTGCCCCTTCTCATAGTTATTCTCAGCTTGTTGCACATCTTATCATAAGATGTGATCTTAAACAAGGCCAACTGTTGTCGGTACTCAGGCCTCATCTTCTCGAGTAACCTCTCTGCCTTCCATTTTTAGTTATCATTTCCTATGAGATAGGTAGAGTACTTTGACAATTGATTGAATTTAGCAATGAATGCTTCTTCATAAAGATTTCCTTGCTTGAACTCATAGAACTCAACCTCTTTCTCTGCTATAAAGGCCACTGGGAAGTAGAAGTTGAAAAACCTTACTTTAAATTCATCCCAAGTCCACTTAACTCTATCTGTCAGTCTCACTGACTTTTACTAATGTTTAGCCTCTTTTACAAGTAACACAAAGGCTAAAGTCAACTTATGCTCTTTTGAGCATGGCACGACCTTAAAGATTGTTTCAATTATCTCGATCCCCTCTTCAACTTTGCCCTCCTTTATTGTTCCATTAAAGGGAGGTAGACGAAACCATGAGAAACTATTCCATGCTCTATCCATGGAATTCTATGAATCATTGCCACCTACAGCTTTGAATTGCTTGGGTGTGCTCTCCTCATAAGCTTCATCTTCTTCCTCATACATTCCTTCTTCATTTTCAATATTTATGCTATCACCTCTTGCCCTTTCATTCCTTGATATACCTTAACCCCGCATCGAATTGTGTATTTCTTGTATTAAGTTCCTCATCTCTAATATTATCCTATGGCTCATTCCTTGGTTGTTCCAAGATTTGACAAACTAGAATGTAATTCTTTGGTGGTAGCTTATTAATCTCTGATACCACATCCGTATTAGATAGGTTACCACTCGTAGCTATTTTGGCGGTTCTTCTTCTCACCATCCTCTCTCCCTTGCTAAGGATGGAAGTAACCACACACAGATTAAGCATTAAATGAGATAACTATATAAAGGGAAGATAAGTGTAATGAATATATATGCCATCTTTTAGACATGAATGTAATAACAATACAATCCAACTCAACAATCATACATACCAGTCTTGAAATGCTTGAAGCTAATACCAAATTGTAATGTCTGCCTTGACATTACTAGGAAAACACTCTTACACACTATTGTAATAACTAGCATTAGATACAAACCCAAGCAAAGGTTGTCACAACCCAAGGGTTTTAGAAGATAATTAGTTAACATAAAGGGATCCCAAGAAACCCTTTTTAAAATATTGTTTGAGCTCAAATCATAGTTTAAAATTAATTAAATATGGTGACAAAAACATGAAAATCAAAATAGTAATTGAAACGTGCTAAAGTAAATTTAGAAATTCTCTAGATTCTCACCTGTCTGCTATAGTGCAGGCTGCGCCCGCTATGGTGGATGGCACAGAGGGTCGAGTCCCTCAAAGGCTACTTGCACTGCGGTGTGCACTTACTATCATGATAGTAGATTGCTGTTATGACAACTCTCTAAAATTTTGTAGCATGCTGTTTCACCATCTGATATCCGATTTGAGCAATTCAAGTATCCACACAAAGCTCTTCTAGCCCTCTAACTAATGGCATTAGTCTCATACTCAAATAATCATCCATTAAAAGGATGGATACCTAAATTCAAAATGGTTCGTTTTCACTATAAAACACATTTAAAAGTGTCCAACTCACAATGCCAAATGCCATTAGCCCTAGAGATACTTTGAGCACCTTAAATGGACCACACACAACATAAAAATTCATTCATATCACACAAATAAGAAATCACAGTCAAAATGACCACTAAACCCCCTATTTGACAATAACACAGAGGGGTGGATTAAATTTAACACTCATATCAACTTGGTCATTTTGGTACATAAATCACTTCAATTATATCACTTGTAATTGTAACTTGGCACACACAACATCAACCTTAGACCAAGATATGCATACTTATCACAAATTCATACAAGTGGTATCCTAAAATAATGTCATGTTCCTAAGTTAGCATTATATATTGACAATATTGATTACAATGCCTAAAAAGTGGAAAGGAAAGAGCTATACAACTTACTCTTTACTTTTTAGATGCCCTTTCCTTTCCCTTGCCCCTACCAGAGCCTTCACCTATAAAACATAGCTACAGGGTGAGATAAAAATCTTAGTAACAGAATAATTTACTATTATTAATTAACATACACAACCATTAAGGAATAAAGCTATCAAAACAATAAAATATACTTTTGCATATTATAACATACTCTTTTTCATCAACACAAATCATTTACTACTAGCATAATCATTCTACCATTTGAGCCTCCATATCACCTTGATTGAACCTATAGGCTCTTGAACCCAGTACACCTCCACAATGGTCCAAGCCCATCTTTGGTAGTAAGATCACCTGGCCAAAAGCATCCTATCTCACTTTCAGACTATGGTCTCCCCCTATCACACATGAATTAGGGTGTTGTTACTCTA
Organism: Prosopis cineraria; assembly: GCF_029017545.1. Lineage (NCBI taxonomy): Eukaryota > Viridiplantae > Streptophyta > Magnoliopsida > Fabales > Fabaceae > Prosopis > Prosopis cineraria. The sequence continues at coordinate 28,709 of NW_026556305.1, read as the reverse complement.
ACACCCCATCACTGATATTAAGGAGCGTCACTCTCTAACGTCGAATCCTATATGGATACTAAGGAGAAAATCTCCAACACCGTGCCTCACTAAACACTAAGAAGATACATTCCATATAAACTTCTACTACTCCTTCTTACAAGTGAACTCCTACCCCCTAAGAAGATTATGCTCACACTCATCATATATAAAACATGTACACTTCAAATTTCTCAACCAGTCTATATAAATTTTCACCATTTTCATCATTTGCAAATAGTTTTTCATACACAAATCACATTTCATAATATGTAAGGTTATCAAATCTCAAGTTTAAATTAATATATCTACTCACAAACAGTTAAGCAATATAATTAAATAGCATAAATTATTCAATTACCTCACAAACAGTTTAGATTGGCATATTGGGCGAGTGAGTAGAGAAAGGAAGCTTGAGATAGGCTTGTATGATAGTGAAAATCAACGGGTAACCTTTCTAATGACAGAAGGGTTGAGGTAACTGAATAACTTCCTTTGTTTGACTATTTATTATAACTGTATATTAGTATGCTATGTAATGTATGAACTAATTTTAAATTGAGCATGTTTTGTAGCATTGAGTGATTGTGTGTGTAAAAAGACTTTTAGTTGAGATGAGCATTGAAATTATGTTTTGTAATGTAAAGTGTTATATATATATATGTGTGTGTGTGTTATGTATAAGAAAAAGTAAATTGTGAAAAGGGATCCTTAAATGGTTTAAGAAAGCATGATCTGAGTGATAGGAGTTCACGCGAGTATAGGGGATAATAAAGACCATATGGCAAGGTTTCCTTAGTATCCTATTAGGGTGCGGTGTTGGAAACAATTCTCCTTAGTACCTTGAAAGGTGCTATGTTATAGAATGTAATGTCCACCTTGACATTATCAAAATTCACAACACAATCACAACAAACAATCATAATTAGGAGCAAGGATTGCTCTTAAGCCCACATTATATATATATAAGGGTTAAAACTACTAATCCTTTAGAAATAATTTTGGAAAATTTAGGATCCCATAAAAATCCTTCAAATTGATAGTTTGAGCTTAAACTTAATGATTTTTATAGGTATTGGAAGCATGAAAAAGTTTTGGGAGGCAAAATACTTCAAAACAAAGCAAAAAATGTCATTTTGAGTGTTTTGGTCCATGCGCTGTGGCATGTGGCATAGAAAGCCAAGTTCGCGCACTGTACCGTGCACCGCGGTGCACGTGTCCATGACAGCAATGTTGTCATGACAGCTTTTTTGGACGAACTTCAAACGCGAGCCATTTTCGCATCCAATATCCGATTGAAGTGATTCAAGTGCCTACACGAAGCTTATTCAATAAGCTAACTAATGGTACAAGTTTCGTTATGATCCAATACCATATGAGAATTTTAGACACTCAGATACAAAGTCAATTTTTAAAGAAATTTTCAACCATCTAAGTACCTAAAACTCATAACTTATACCATTAACCTATTTTGAGGCTTGAACCAAGTCCAATGGATCAAAATAAACTTGAGTGACCAATCAAACACACAAAAACATACCAAATACAAAATTTAGCCACTCAATGGCCATTTCACCCAATATGGCTAAAACACACAATCAACACTACCAGTACTATTTGGCCTCTATTGTCACATAATACACTATAAATACATTGTCACCACATAGATAAAACATTCCTTGTACTTGTAATAGAATTTTAGCCCATCACCATAAAAATTTCCACATATTCACATCACGTACCATATTGGGCTAAAATACAAAATAACATAGTATGAAACAAGTGCAACCAATCAAAATGATATGCATTCCTAATTGGCAACATATAATATCATTCATATAAGTTTATGTACACCACTCAAACTAAAATCGGGTATTACTATTCGATGTAGCAAATCTACAAATCCTTGCTCGATTCCTTCCCTCGCTCAGTCTCAGCTATAGAACCTATAAAATGGTAACCACGATGTAAGATAAAAATCTCAGTAACTAAGATAATCTACATTATTAATTAACAAGCCAAGTTATAAACAAGTATTAAAATAAGAAACATAATCACATCATATAAGATCACCACAAATTGCTTTCATGATTCCTAACCATCTAGTACTCTAATACTCCTAACTGAACCAGTAGACTATTTCACAAAACCAAACCACATGTATGGTCCCCAAGCTCACCATCCATGGTAGGACTACCTGGCCAAGGTGTCCTAAAGCACTTCTAGACTACTATTTCCCCTATTAAAAGTAAATGGGGTGTCGTTACTCCAACACCACATCCTACAGATGCTAAGGAGCATAGTCTTCAACTTCGCATTCTTTTGAGTACTAAAGAGAGTAAGTCTCCAACACCGCACCCATTTTCAAGCACTAAGGAGAGTAAGTGTTGCACCTGGCGTCCCAAGGTAACAGCAATGCCATATGGACTTAATCTTCACTATCTCTACTACGGTGACCTCCCACCCTCTAATATGCCACATTTCACTACATATCTCCACTTAAACATGCATAGACAACTTTCTAAACAAATATAACAAAATCTTACCATTTACTTCAAAAATATAGAATTTCACAAAGCAATACTCTACTCATTTTTCTAAAATAGTTAACCTTTAAAGAATTTATACATATATACTCAATAATTCATAGAAAAACAACTTCAGAATAACTTATATAAGATAATAAATAATGCAAATTATCTAGTTACCTCAACCCTTTTATTACTAAAAGGGTTACCCATGGTACTAATTCTCTTCTTATGTCAAGGTAAGTCTTCCCACACCATAATCTACAATAAGTACTACATATTAATTTTCAATTAACACAAGCACTATTAGCTAATAATAACCTCCTAATTCTCCCACTTCTCACTCATATTCTCAACAAAGAAGCTTGTCAAGATTACAATTTGTTTACACAATCCCTTTAAGCCTCCTTCTACTCTATCACAACATAAAACTTAATATCTCAACTTATCACTTTTTAACACCCTATGATCAAGTTAGGGCTTGATCCAAAATTTACCAAACAAGAAAGTAGCTTCCTATTACCACATATCCAAAATGAATAAACCCAAATTAAACCTTTAGAGTTAATAAAAACCTTCAAAACATTGACTCATGGCTTAATCAAATCTGACTAAATTTTCACTCTTCCAAATCCCATGGAAAATGAGATGAAAAGGTAGAAGAGAAGGGTAGAAAACTTATTCAAGAGTTTAAAGGCTCAATTTGTCTTCTAAATCCTCCCAAATTGATGCCCTAGCAGTGCCCAAAGTTTTTCCCTTCATGTTCTAGGTTTTCCACACTAAAATCTATCAATTTTTAATGATTCCTGAAATTTTAAGTTGCCTGCTATGTTGTGCGCCGTAGCACATGCCATATTATGAGCAGTGAGCAACAAGTTGATTTTTCTCTCCTCGATGCCTCCCGGCTTGATCCGCTTTCATCCTAACTCAATTTAGAGCTAAATATGACCTAAAAATCTAATTAGCAACCCAAAAATATAATTAAATAAATTAATCATATTTTTAACTAATTTATCCCTTAATTAATCAACTTTTCTAGATTTAAAGTTTTAGGATGTTACAGAGAAGATCTCCTGAGTGCCTATTAAGGTACTGTATTGGGGATGAGAGATTTCTTAGTATCTTTATGATATGGGTGAGAGTCAATGACACCCCATTGCATGTATTAGGGGAAAACTATATCTATATTGTGCGTTAGAACATCTTTAGCCAAGTGATTCTACCACTATAGGTGAGCTCAAGACTAATGAGAGTGTACATTAGTCTGAGATAAGCTTATGGTTTCATGTCGAGATGATTCAGAGGTTTAGTTAGTAGAGATCATGCTAGTATTTTATGATATAATGAAATATCTTGAGATAGCATGGAACCCTTTGGGATTGATGAAAAGTGAAATATGAAATGTGATATGATGTAAATTCTACCTTATGAGGTTTTAATGATATATTATGTTTATTTTCATATTGTTACATGTGATAGTCAATATGAAAGAGTTATTCTATTACTGAGATTTTTATCTCACCCTTATGGTTACATGTTTACAAGACCAAGAAGTGATCAGGCCAAGGAAAGAGAGTCTAGATTGGCTTGAGTTGTGAAGCTGTGTACTGAGGTTGCATAATAACCTGAAATGAAAGATTGTATATATAAGTATATATAGGTTTCCATAGGTTGCATGCATGTATTGAATTGAGTTCTTCTGAAATCGAGCTCGAATTATGTGTATATGTGTTGTTTGAGACAAAAGGGGCTTTGATTTGAGTATGTTTGTGTTGCAATGATTATGTGTTGGTGAATCTTAAGCCAAAGGACAAATTATGAGGAAATGAGTAATTTGGGGGCTAAGATTGTATTATGATTATGATTGGTGAATCTTAAGCCAAGGGACAAATTATGATAAAATGAGTAATTTAAGGGCTAAGATTGTATTGTGAATATGATTGCATATGTATGAGTTGAAAAATAGCTGAGTAAGCTAAGTTATGCCAAGAAATGGCATAGTATGTTAAGTTAGTGAATTATGAAAATTGACCGTAGAAGGATCAAATTTTGATATATGATTATGATTGTGATTAATTATGGTCAATTAGCTGTATTAAATCCTTTTGGACTTGGTTCAAGGCCTAGTATAGTCTAATAAGAGAAAGGGATTGATTTGAGTACTTGGGTGCGTAAATTTTTTTGAAAAAGTGACCTTTTGTACCCAGGTGTTTAAATTTTGATTGGACTATTAGATTATGTCCAAACTATCTTATTAGTTAGTATACGAGCTAAGCTTTGTGTGAGCACTTGAATCACTCCAATCGAAAGTCGTATGAGAAATTGGCGCCTGCCGACATTTTGTCATTTTTTCTATCAAAATGATAGCAAAAATCTAGACAGGTGAGCCGCGGAGCATGGACGCACATTCTATGGCACACGACATAGATAGGATAAGCGTGTGGCTTTATGCCATATGCCACGGTGCACGAACCGTCTGTCACGGTGCACGGATCAAAGTTTAGTTTTATTTTATGCTGAATTACATGCAATTGAGATAGGAATGCTTGTAGGTTATGTCTACTATTTATTTGAGGAGTGTATGAATTTCTTCCACTGTGTTTTCTCTGATTGTGTTGTGATTTAATTAGTTTTATTAAGTAAGTCTTTAGCCAAATCTTTTAAAAAGAAATTTGATTGTTATAAATGATATGAGAAAATGGTAACACTATAATATTCTTCTATATGAAGTAGATATAGGAGGAGGTTACATTTTGGTATCAATTTCTCAGTTTTCAAGACCTGATTGTTATTGATGCATTCAATTAACAATATGGCAACTTATCTTATTCATTACACAACTTTTTCCTTGATGCCCTTTATGTTTTATATTTTCGTCCTTAGGAAGGATGAAAATAGTACAATATAAAAGGCGCTCATGTGAGAACTGTAGTATCTAGATAGGTTGTAGTGGAGGAACAGGAGCCGAAAGTTTAACCGATTTAGCCGCAAAGGGATAGATGTGATGAGCTACTAGAAGAGCTCAGGGATATGGTGGTTGACATAAGACAAACTATTAAGGATCATGACACGATCTCAAGGGGTAGAGAGTAAGAAGAGAGAGTTAAAGCTCAGAATATCCTAGTGCAGGAAGCACATAGTAGACTGGGACCGTCTTGAAATTTAGGTAGTGGATCAGAGATTCCTGGCACTGATCTATCCATTAATCATGCTTGGAAGATGTTTGTTCAATTCAATCTACCGATATTTGACAAAAGTATAAGGGAAGGTGAAGCAGAATCATGGATAGAACGAATGAAAATCATCTTTGAGGTAGTGATCTGTACCTCAGAGCAGAAAGTTATCTTGGCCATGGTGCAGTTGGTTAGTGCTACTAAGAGATGGTGGGAATCTGTGAGACCAACAGGTGGTATTCGTTTAAACTGGGATGAATTCAAGAGAATATTCTTTGATCAACACTTTCCAATCTTATTCAGAACTGAGAAGGAAGAGGAATTTCATGCTTTCAGGCAGGGAGACCTAGACGAGGAAGAATTTATAAGAAGATTTAATGACTTATCAGCTTATTCCAAATATCTCCAACATAGTAATGACTTGAAGTGGAAAGCTGAGAGATTACTTGAAAAGATGAGACCAGAGTATAGGCAACAGATAGCACTAGTTGATGTGATGACATATGAGGAGATGTGCCACAAGCTGAGGGTAGCAGCTAGGCGTGGTAAAGAGGCATATGCTGAAAGGAGACGAGATAGTATGGGAAGATTTTCATCTCCTATGAGTCTGACTGGTAGAATTTTAGAGAGGACTGGGTTCAGTGTGAGTAGTTCCTGTTCTTCTGGAAGAAGAGATTTCAGTCGAGGATCGTAGTCTTGACTTGTGCATAAAGGATTAATGTACAAGGGTAAAGGTGTGGGAATTAGGGCTTCACAATCTTCGAGGCAAGCGTTAAATGTTCCAACTTTGACTTTGAGTACTAGAAAGATGCCCTAATGCAATATATACGGCAAATCTCATTCAGGAAGATGTTGGGCTTGTTACAAGTATGGTAAATCAGGGCATATAGTGAGGCAATGTCCAGAGGGTAGAGTTGAAGGGACTTAGTAGAGATCAATGGTTCTTGGCCAAGCATTTGTGGTTATATAGAGGTATGATCAGAGGTATGATTTCTATAAATGGTCACAAAATAGAGGCATTGTTTGATTTTGGTGCCACCATTCTTTTGTATCTAAAGAATGTGTGAATAGATTGGAATTATATTTACAAGAATTGTCTGTGCTCATTAAAGTGATGACACTTTTTGGATCATCTAGTATTACAAGTCAAGCTTGTCAAAATATAAAGATTTAATTTGAGGATAGAGTTTGCAAGATTGATCTGATTTATATTCCTATGAGAGGAATAGATGTGATAATTGGCATGGATTGACTAGCAGTAAATAATGCTATGCTTGATTATGCCAAAAGAGTGGTTTCCTTACTAGTGTTGTGCACAACTATGGAATCTTCAGAGCAACCTAAGTTTCTATAGGTAATGAGTGCTGAGAAGTTGATCTAGCAAGGTTGTGATGCCTATAAGGTATTTCTTTACAGCCAGCATGGTGTATGATGGTGGAATTAAGAAGATTGAGGTAGTAAGTGAGTCCCCAGAGATATTTTCAGAGGAGATGACTGGATTGCCTCGTAAAAGGGAAGTTGAGTTCTCAATTGAATTGGTTCCTGGAATCGAACCAATATCAAAGGCTCCTTATAGAATGACACTGTCTGAATTGGCTGAGTTAAAGAAGCAAATTGAAGATTTACTAGAGAAAGGATTCATTAGACTAAGTGTATCACCTTGTGGATCACCAGTATTATTTGTGAGAAAGAAGGATAGCAACTTGCGACTGTGCATCGATTACCGGCAACTAAATAAGGTAACTGTAAAGAACAAGTATCCTCTGCCAAGGATAGATGATCTTTTACATCAATTGGCTGGTGCCTCAGTCTTTTCTAAGATTGATATGAGGTCGGGGTATCATCAGTTGAAAGTTAGTGCAGTAGATGTACCCAAGATAGCTTTCAAAACTAGGTATGGCCATTATGAATTCTTGGTTATGCCTTTTGGTTTGACCAATGTGCCAGCAGTGTTCATGGATTATATAAATTGAATCTTTAGGCTATACTTGGATCAGTTTGTAGTGGTCTTTATAGACGACATCCTGATCTATTTTGAGAATGAGGAGCAGCATACAAGGCATTTGAGAATAGTGCTATAGATTTTAAAAGACAAAAGTTGTATGCCAAGCTTAATAAGTGTGAGTTTCGATTGAGAGAAATGAGATTTTTGGGACACGTGGTGTCTACAGATGGAATTTCAATAGATTTGCATAAGGTTAATGCAGTGTTAAAAAGGGAACATCCTAGTTCAGTTATTGAGATATGTAGTTTTTTAGGATTTGCTGGGTATTATTGATGATTTATCTAAGGATTTTCTCAAATAGCTTCTTTTTTGACTAAACTAACTCAGAAAGACCAGCCTTATATATGGGACGACAAGTGTGAAGTGGCATTTCAAAAGTTGAAAGAGAAATTAACCACAGCTTGATTATCCCTAATCCAAGGTTACATTATAAGGTATCCACAGATGCATCTTTGAAAGGTTTTAGTTGTGTCTTAATGTAATATAGTCGAGTGGTAGCCTATGCTTCATGACAATTGAGACCACATGAGGAGAAATATCCTGCTCATGATTTAAAGCTTGCAGTAGTGGTGTTTACTTTAAAGATTTGGTGCGATTACTTGTATGGTGTAGTGTTTATTGTCTTTAGTGACTATAAGAGTTTGAAATACTTGGTGTATCAAAAGGAACTGAATATGAGGCAAAGAAAGTGGATGGAGCTTCTTAAGGATTATAACTTTGAATTGAAATACCATTTGGGTAAAGTTCATATGGTTGCTGACGCTTTGAGCCGGAAGACTTTACATTAGTAAGTCTTATGGTTAAGGAATACAGATTGATGGAATCATTCATTGAGTCACAACAGGGTTCACCATTGAAGGCATTAGTTGGTGCCTATTCCACTGAGATTAGCAATGAGTTTTAGAAGGAATTGATAAAGGCACAATTAGAAGATGAAAGTCTTTTAAAGATTAGAGAAGAGATTGAAGTGGATTAAGCTTTTGAGTTTTATTTTGTGCTAAATTGCATGCAATTAAGATAGGAATGCTGGTAGGTTATGTTCACTATGTATTTGAGGAGTGTATGAATTTCTTTCGGTATGTTTTCTCTAATTGTGTTGTGATTTAATTGGTTTTATTAAGTAAGTCTTCAGCCAAAGCTTTTGAAAAGAAATTTGATTGTCATAAATGATGTGAGAAAATGGTAACACCATAATCTTCTTCTATATTAAGTGGATATAAGAGGAGGTTACAGTTGTGCATGTTAATTAATAGTAGTGAATTATTTTGTTATTGAGATGTTTATCTCACCCCATTGCTATATTTTATAGGTGAGGGCTCCGGTAGGGGCAAGGGGAAGGAAAGGGCGACTGAAGAGTGAAGAGCATTGTTGTATAGCTCTTCCCTTTCCTATGTTTGGGTTTGTAATGAATATTGCTATTATATAATACCAACTTAGGAACATGACATTGTTTTGTTATCACTTGTATAAGAATATGTGAAGTGTGCATATCTTGGCCTAAGATTGCTATTCTTGTGATTAAATAAGTATGCTTGGCCAAGATATAATTACAAGTGATATATTTGAAATGATTTGTGCATCAAAATGACCAAAATGATAATTATGTTAAGTTTTATCTACCCCTTTGTTTCATTGAGTATTGGGGATTTGGTAGTCATTTTGAGTATTAATGCTTATTTGTGTGATATGATTGACTTTTCATGTTGTGTGTGGTCGTTGTGAGATGGTCAAAGTAATTTTGAAGCAAATGGCATTTAGTAGTGTGTTTTGGACACCTTTAAAAGTGTTTTGAGGTGAAAGTGAACCAGTTTGGATTCGGGTGTCTATCTTTTTAATAGACAATTATTTGAGTATAAGACTATTGCCATTAGCTAGAGGGCTTGAAGAACTTCGTGTGGACATTTGAATTGCTTAAATTGGATATCAGATAGTGAAACAACACACTCAGGAAGTTTAAAATGCTATCACGACAGGAATCTGCTATCATAATAATAGGTTTACACTGCAACACATAGCAATTATGCCGCAGTGTAAGTGCCTTTTGAGGGAATCATCCCTTTGTGCCATCCACTACAGTGGGTATGGCTTGCGCCCTAGCGGATGGACTAGATTTTTAAAAAATGTCCATTTGCATCAGCTTGTTTAAGTGCTATTTGTTTTCCATGCTTTCATTATCATATTTAATTGATTCTGAACTATAGTTTTAGTTTAAACAACAATATTTTAAATAGAATTTTCTTAAGATCCCATTGTTTTAAACTAATTGCCTTTTAAAACCCTTGGGTTATGATAACTTTTGCTTGGGATGTTTAGCTAATCTTGATTATCATAATACGTGTAAAAGTATTATCCTGATAATGTCAAGGTAGACATTACACGGTGCACGATATGCTAGCCACAACATATGACACAGATATAAACAAAGCATGTCACTTTGTACTACATGCCATGGCACATGTGGTACACACTACAGTGTGTGGCCCATTTTTATAGTAGAATATTGTGTCTTATTGAGTCTTGTAAATGTGTTTGCACTTCCGCTAGCCCTCTTATTTCAATATATGTTTTAAGAAGTCAAGATCCTGTGATTTAAAAATAAATAAAGGGCTATTACTCTGATATTACTGTGTTGGTAATTATTGATTGTGTGATTAGGGATGGTAAATATGATTAACTGTCAATCGAGGGTAAAGTGGAATTAGTATGGGATTAGAGATTTGGATGACTTCATGATGACTTGACTTGTTAAAATATTCTACAAATAGATATGGGTAAGAGGATAGCATTTCAGGTTGAAGGAAGTGTGCGTGGTGAGAATTGTTCCCATTGTGCCATGCACTGCAACTTGTACTGCATGTGCCACAGTGCATAGGCTAGAAAATGACTTCTTAATTTGTGAAATTTTAGAAATTTTAGAAGGGGAAATTGAAAACACACGAGAGGGAGGAGAGAAGAACGGCTAATGTGCAAAGGCAAGCCATTTCAGGTCCTTGAAAAGTGCTTTTGATCGATAACTTAGCAGGTAAGCTATGTATATCCCTTACCTTCCATTATACCCAAATTTTTTTGAATATAAGTTATAGAGAAATTGAATTGGTGAACTTTTAGAGGTTTGATTTATGCCCAATAGTAATAAAAAGGTTCTCGGGAATTAAATTAAAGCTTTACGATTGGTTTAAAGCTAAACAATAGAGCTTTGAACCTATAAGTTCAATTTGGCCCTAAATCAAGAGATTTTAGGTGAAAATTGTGTTTGAGTGAAATGAGACCAATTGAGGTGATGTAAAGTGGTAATCGAGTAGTAATAGACCTAGAACAGATAAATGGAAAGGAATAGACAGCTAAATATAGCCATAAGTAGCGAATGTGTACTTTTGGTCAAATTGGACTAAATGTGTTCAGATTGGCATATTGAGCGGGTGAGTTGAGAAAGGAAGCTTGTGATAAGATATAGGGGTGGTTGAAATCCATGGATAACCTTTCTAGTGACAGAAGGGTTGAGGTAACTAAATAACTTTCTTTATTTGATTGTTTGTTGTAACTGTGTGTAAGTTTACTATGTAATGCATGAAATAGTTTTGAACTGAGCATGTTTTGTAGCATTAAGTGTTTATTGCATAAAAAAGAGATTTTGGTTAAACAAGTAATCAAGTTTGAGTAAATTGCTATGAAAAATGTATATATGTATATATATGAGTAAAGCGGTGATTAGGAACCTATAAATACTTCGAAAACCATGATTACAAAGGTGGGAGTTCATCTAAGTGGAGAGGTGTGATAAGACCATATGGCGTATTTTCCTCAATGCCCGACAGGGTACGATATTGGAGAATTATACCTTCTTAGTACCTTTCGAGGTGCGGTGTTGGAGAAGATCTCCTTAATGCCTATTGAGGTGTAGTGTTAGAGATTTAGTACTCCTTAGTGTCTATGTGATACGGTGTTAGAGTCAATGATATCCTATTATATGTATTGGGAGAAATCATAGTCCAGAAGTGAGATAAAACACCTTTGGCCAGGTGATTCTACCACTAAAGGTAAGCTCAAGGCCAATGAGGGTATACATTAGTCTAAGGTGAGCCTATGATTTTGTGTCAGGGTGATTTAGAGTTTGGTCGGTAATGATTAGTCTATATGTTGTATATGTGGAAAACTAGTGCTTATAATGGTAAAAGAAGTGATTTGATACGTGTGGTTATGAATTGAAATGAAATATGTGGCATAGATTATGTTTAACAGTATATTATGCTTTATTTTCATATAGTTGCATGTGATAGTCAATAGGAGTGAGTTATTTTACTACTGAGATTTTTGCCTTACCCCCATGGTTGCATTTTTATAGGATAGAACAGTGACCAAGGCAAGGGAAGGGAGTCTAGACTGGCATAGTGGTGCCGTGGTAGTGAGACCCTTTCAAGATTGTGTAATGAACTGAGAACTCATGTATATATGTGTATATAAGTTGTCATAAGGTTGCTTGTATGTTTTGAGTAGTGATTTTGTGAAATATTAGCCCAATTGTGTATGTTTGTGGTGAAATAAATTAAGGGCTAAGATTTAGGTGTGTATGTATTGAAAATGTTGTGAATGCTGGTGAATCTTAAGCTTATGAGAGAAATTATGATGAAATGAGTAATTTAAGGCTAAGATTGAGTTATGGTTGTATTATGCATATAGATACATATGATTTAGTGAGAAAAACGCCAAGTTGTACCAATTTAAAACATATTGTGAAAAGTTGAGAAATCTAGAAATTGCCGTTGAGAGGTCAAATTTTGATATATGTGTATGTATGTGTTATGTCATGGTCAATCAGGTGTAATAGGTCCTTTTGAACTTAATTTAAGGCTTGGTGTGATCTAATGAGACAAAGGGATTGATTTGAGAGCTTGGGTGCATCAAATTTTTGTGAAAAGTGACTTTTTGCACCCGAGTATCTAAATTTTGATTGAACCATTAGATTGTGTCCAAACTTATTTCATTAGCTAGCTTATGGGATTAGTTTTGTGTGAGTGCTTGAATCATTCCGATAGGACATTGTATGTGAAAATGATGGATGCCAGAAGTTCATTATTTTGCTGTCAAAATGACAGCAAAAATCTCAAACTAGTACACCAAGGTTCATGGTGTCTCACACTATAGTGCATGTCATAAAAAGTTAGGCGTGTGGCTCTATGCCACATGCCGCAACACGTACTGTATGCCACGGTGCATGGTTTATATTCCAACCTAATTTTGTAATTTCTGATGCATGCAATTGGTGTTATGAATACATGTAATTTGCTTTCTCTATATATTAGTCTAATGTATTGTAATTTTATTAAGTTTGCAAATAAATCTTTGTCCAAAGCTTTTAAAATAAAATAATTGATTACTGATTGGTGTAATTTATGCAGTGATTTGGTTAATCTTCTTTTGTATCTACAGGATATGGGAGGAGGTTATAGTAAAGCTTGGTTTGAGCTTGGGACTTTACAGATTATGTTTGGATATTGCAATTAGAAATACATTCAAAGAATTCAACAGTGTTGAATTGGTCTTCTAGGATATTGGGGTAAGTGTTTATGTCTTTTTTATTTCTTTTCATAATTTAGATCACACTAATTACATCTAATAGATAATAATTATCCATTCTATAGGACAACATTTCTATAATGTGAACGGATCAATCTTTACAGGCATTTGGAAGCCTTTTGTAATATGTTTTAGAGATAAGTTGCATCCCTTTAAAATATATGAAATTTCAAAATTTGAGGAATGCTCTGAATCACATTGAACAACGAATCATCCTTATAAAATTAGCTTTATGTTCACTACTACTATGAAGTTGCTTCCTGAGATAGGTTTCTTCCATCATTTTTAGTTCAATTTTGTTAATATTTTAGATATTGCAGATAGCGAATGATAATTACTTAGTTGGTATGTATTTAATATTTATTCTTCAAAAACTCTATTTAGCGTGTGATAAGACATATTATTTACACACATTCCTTAGCTAATTAAAACAATTTTTACACTTATTAAGACTCCATATTTATTAATATTACATTTTTAGTGCAATTTTGCCTAAATGTTCAATTCCATGCATAAGTGGTATTTTGGTCATAAAATGCACCTTTTCACCAAATTATGGTTAAGCTAGATATTTATGTCTTTTGATAGGCTAAGATGATTGGTCTAATTAATTTTCACTGATTCATCTTAGGTTGTGAGTTAATAAAAAAAGACAACATTTTAACGTTGTCTTACTAAGGGTTTTCAATTAGCCTTTGATTTTAGTTCAAGTGTGTACTTGTCAACACTTATGTCTTATGAGGCTTTCATATTCATTTTTTTTTGTTTAATACTTTGGATGAATTAAGTATTTTCTATCTTGGTCTAATTAAATAAATGTCACATTATTGTTATTTGATTATTTGATTTAATTGTGACTTAAGTGAATTAGCGTACAAATGAAAGTATAACTCAAGGCAATTGAAGAGAGCTTCTAAAGGGCATATGTGGCGTGAAGAATCTGACTTGGAGAGGTCCAAATTAAGCTTAGAATGATGCATTGTATTAGATCAAGCCTGCAGTGTAATCATTACCAATTTTCCCTCTAATTTTCGAGTAGTTTTGGCCACTTGAGTAATTAGTTAAAGACCCCAACCAATTTAGAAGATTCCATGACTTTTCTCTCATTTTCAATCAGCTAATTTCGTGCTCCATACTCACAATTCAGATCTCTCACTAATTTTTTCATCTTCAAACATTTTCTCTCATTTTCTCAGCTGTCTTCAATTTTTTCATCCAATCAATCACCCATATCTCTCTCATTTCTCATCCAAATCACACAAAACCACATTCATTCTTCTCCTTTCTCTATTTTCGTCCTATCCCTCTAATCAAATCAAGGACTAAAGGCTTAAATCATCATTAGAAGGAGATGAAGAGGACAGCCTCATAAGTTCTTCCTTGGAGACTTTGAGGATGATGATGGATTGCTAGATTTCTCAAGGATCCTAAAGGGAATATGGATGGAGGATGAATCAATGATCTTCACATTGGTAAGCTCTTCTAATTCTTTTAGTTCTATCATTTGATTTGATGTTAAACACCTTAGTCTAAGGTTATTCCATCATTGGTTTGCAATTCTAGTTGGAATTGTTCTTGATATAATAAGAGATAATTGTTTGGTTAATTGAATTCTTGTAATTTTACTTGGTTAATTTGGCCATCTATGGAAGGATACATAGTCTTGTATTTTTCTATTGATGAATCTCTTACTTTGCTCTTACATAGTCTTGTGGGTAAGGTTGAGACACTAGAGAGAATTACCATAGTCTTAAGGCTCAATCCAACATTGAGTTGCCATTGTTTTCACTAGGGTTTGTCTAACCTAAACACTTGGTTAATATAAAATCAAACTAGAGAAATAACCTAAGGACATTAGTTGATGACTTAGGGAAATGAACTAGCTAGATCATGTTTCTTAAGATAGTCTTCATAAGGAACTACTAAAAGGCCAAGAAGAGAAATAAATCGCTACAGCCATAAATATTGATAAAGATAATGATTCTTCCACTATCTAAACTCTAGAGTTCCAATTTAATAAAAGAGCATTCACATTTAGATTAGGATTTTGCATTTTAGTTCATTAGTTGGTAGCTAACCTCTCTTAATTTTTGGGTAATTCGTCCACTAGATAACTTCATAATTGAATTGAGACACTTACTACGAAGATGACTTAGAGTTGATCCTATGCTATACTAGGGTTAAAATTAGTACTATTTCGATAAGTGTACGATCTGTCTCCATTAAAAAAAAACAAAGATAAGAAAATTTGGTGTGGACCCTATCTCAGTTCCTTCTTATCTATTCAAAAACTTTAATATAATTTTCTAAATATAATAGATATCTTTGAATTCCTCTCTGTAAATATCATGAATATAATACACATCTTAACTTTATTAGAAACAAGTATCTTGAGTATATAAATTTAATCATTTTGATTTAATAATATTGAGTATATTGATGTTATTAAGTAAATATCATAAGTATATATATTTTTCATTTTTTTAGATTGTCAAATGTATTAGTGGAATTTTCAAAATCTAGATATGAAAATCATTATATATATATATATAAGTATGATTATTAGATTTAGTGTTCTTCCTTTGAGATGTCTTCTCGTAGTTTTGCACTTCAAAAATTAGGTTTGATTGATGATTTGTGGATACATTTCATCTTAATTTTTAAATATTTATGTATGTTCCTGCTTACTAATTAACCCACTAATACTCACTACTAATCCCACATCTTAATATTATTTCATCATACTTCTCCTTAACAAATATAGTCATAAATTCATCTTTTATTAAACTAACTAACTATAGCCCTCATGATCTTGTACTCAAAGAGTTAGCCAATTTAATTCATCAAAACACATACTCATAGTTAATATGCACTGACAATCCTAGTTGGTAATAAAACATTAGCAATGAGGAGTTAGATAAACATCTCAATAACTGAGAAATTCCTAACTTGTAACATATATTCAAACAACATTTAAGGTTATTTGAGCATAACAGTCCCATACCTGAAACCACAAAATCATATGTAATACCACATATTTCCATATATTCACATATGACACCATATATTTACATAAATATGCATGCATGATCATTTGTCACCTTATAACCTCCTTATTCCTTCTAACTAAGTCTATGGGCTATTAAGCAATAGGACTAAATCTAGATATCCTGAATCACCACAAGCTCTCTAAAATTTGAGGGCTTTACTCAGTTGAAGGTCACTGCTGTATAAACTTGGACTATGGACTCCCCTACCTACAGGGTGTCATATAATTCCCAATACACATACCTACTCCCAAAATGAGTATCATCAGGTCATATAATTACCGATACATGTAATGTCTGCTTTAACATTACTAAAGTTCATCACACAATCACAACAAAACAATCATAATTAGGAGCAAGAATTGCTCCTAAGCTCATATTATATATATAAGGGTTAAAACTAATAATATTTTAGAAATAATTGTGAAATATTTGGGATCTCATAAAAACCTTTCAAATTTATAGTTTGAGCTTAAACTTAATGATTTATAAAGGTATTAGAAGCAAGAAAAAAATTTAGCAAGCAAAATACTTAAAAATAAGACAAAATGTCATTTTTGAGTATTTTAACACATGCGCCACGGTTCGTGGTCCATGTGTCACGGCATGTGGCATAGAAAAGCAAATTTGACTACTGTACAATGTGGCATGGCTTGCGCTTAATGCACCGTGGCGCACATGTCCATGACAACAAAATGCTATCATGATAACTTTTTGAGATGAACTTAGAAAACATGCCATTTTCACATTTGATGTCTGATTGAAGTGATTCAAGTGTCCACACAAAGCCTATTCAATAAGCTAACTAATGGTACAAGTTTTTGTTACGATTTAACACTATATGAGAATTTTAGATACTTGGATGCAAAAGTTAGTTTTTAAAGCAATTTTCAAGCATACAAGTACCTAAAACTCAAAACTTATACTATTAACCTATTTTGAGGCTTGAACCAAGTCTAATAAACTAAAATACACCTGACTAAGCATTTAAACACATAAAAATATATCAAACATAAAATTTGGCCACTTAATGCCAATTTCGCCTAATATGGCCAAAATACAAAATCAACACTATATACACTATTTGGCCTCTATTGCCACATAATACACCACATATACATTGTCACCATGTATATAAAAAACTCCTTACACTTGTATTAGTATTTTAGCCCATCACCATAAAAATCGCTGCATTTTCACATCATATACAATATTGGGCTAAAATACAAAATAACATAGTATGAAACAAGTGTAACCAATAAAAAATGATTGCATTCCTTGTTGGCAACATATAATATCATCTATTTAATTTTATGTACATGACTTAAAATAAAATTAGGTTTTACAATGATAATGTGGCAAGTATACTAGCCCTTACCCGATTCCTTCCCTTGCTCAGTCTCAGTCGTAGAACCTGTAAAATGATAACAACGAGGTGAGATAAAAATCTCAATAAGTAAGATAATCTACATTATTGATTAACATGCCAAGTTATAAACAAGCTATAAAATAAGCATAATAAACACACCATATAAAATCACCACAAGTTACATGCATGGTTCACTAACCATCTGGTCATCCAATACTCTCGACCGAACCAGTAGGCTATTTTACGAAGCCAAACCACATGTATGGTCCCCAAGCTCACCATACATGGTAGGACTACCAGGCTAAGGTGTCCTAAGCCACTTCTAGACTACTGGTTCCCCCTATCACAAGTAACTGGGGTGTCGTTACTCCAACACCGCATCCTACAAATTCTAAGGAGCATAGTCTCTAACTTCGCACCCTTTTGGGTACCAAGGAGAGTAAGTCTCTAACACCGCACCCTTTTTCGAGCACTAAGGAGAAATATAAGCTACACCTGGCATCCTAAGGTGCCAGCAATACTATATAGACTTAATTTTCACTAACTCCACTAGGGTGACCTCGCACTCTCTAATATGCCACATTTCACTACATATCTCTACTTGACCATGCATAAACCACTTTCTAAACCAATATAACGAATATTACCACTTACTTCAAAAACATGACATTTTACAAATCAATACTCCACTCATTTTCTAAAATAATTAAATTTTACAAAATTCATACATATATACATAACAAATCATGTAAGAAAAACTTGAGAATAACTTATACAAGGTAATAAATAATGTAAATTATTTAGTTACTTCAACCCTTTTGTAGGGTTACCTATGGTATTAAATCTCTTCTTGTGTCAAGGCAAGTTTTTTCACACCACAATCTACATCAACAAATATTGTATATTAATTTTCAATTAATATAAGCACTATTAGCTATGTATAACATTCCTATTCTCCCACTTCTCACTCATATTCTCAACAAATAAGCTTTTCAAGATTACAATTTTCTCACGCAATCCCTTCAAGCCTCCCTTTAACTCTATCACAACATAACACTTGATATCTCAACTTGTCACGCCTCAAAACCCTACAATCAAGCTAAGGCTTGATCTAATTTTTACTAAACAACAATTTAACTTCATATTACCACTTATTCAAGTTTAAGAAACTTAAATCAATCCTTTAGAGTGAATAAAAACTTTTAAAACATAGACTCATAGCTTAATCTATTTAGAGCAAGTTCTCCCACTTCCAAATCCCATAGACAATAAGATGAAAAGGTAGAACAGAAGGGTAGGAAACTTACTCAAGAGTATAAAGGACTAATTTATCTTTAAAATCCTTCCAAAATGATGCTCTAGTAGTGCCCAAATCTTCCTCCTTTGAGTCCTAGGTCGTTTTCCACAAAACTAACTTTTTCTGATGATTTTTGTTTTGTATGCTATCTATGTTGTGCTGTGCGTTGCGGTGCACGCCACATAAGCCACAACTCATGACATAGCAAGCAAAATGTCAATTTTTCTCTCTCTGATATCACCCAACTTGATCCAACTTTATCTTAATTCAATTTAGAGCCAAATATAACCCAAAAAGCCAATTAGCAACCTAAAAATATAATTAAATTAATGAATCATCTTTTTAACTAATTTATCCCTTAGTCAATTTTTCTAGATTTGAAATTTTTGGATGTTACAATACACATGCCCACTCTCAAAGTGAGTATCATCAACTAAGCTGAAACCACACCAAACCTCTGTCAGAGTTAGTGCCATAGCTAAACAACTGTGGGCGCTACCTAGAAATTGTCAATGCCACGTAGACTTAAATATTCTCTCCTAGATCATAAGGTGAACTCCCACCCATCTATGTCACACATGTACATCTCATTTATGATCATATCAGTATCATATTATCAACATTTTTACAACATATGCACATTACATATTCCTTAATAATTCATATTTTCATAATAACAATAATTTATGATTCAACAACAATTCATGATATATCACACACACATACATCTTTGCACCTTCTCATGTGTGTGTGTGTGTATATTTCATTCTCACACCTTTTTCCTTAAGAACATCATTTATAAAAGATATACAATAAATGCTAGAATTAACACGAGGGAATTCAGGTTCCCAATTACCTCCACCCCTTAAGTCAATCAAAAGAGCACTCAAAGAATGCTTCCACAAGGTCTCTAATCATGCACAACAACCACAAACTATTAATCTATAATTAAGATTAGTGTTTATTGTTACTGGGTATAGGTATATATCCAACACTACTCATGACCTAACATAACATTCCATACTTATTCCGTTAATTAGTTTAGATTTTCCATTAACTTTATTAAATTCATTAGACCCTTTAGAATTCTAACTAAACCAACTCTAAGTCTCCATAGCCTGTTAATTAAACAAAAGGATTCTTTATTAGGTCTAAGGTTTCAAGTTAGATCTCATATGAAGGATGAAATTGATAAATTTCACATAAGTAAATGAATCAATGATCCAACTACTAAAAATAATGAGTTGGATGTCGTAAACTTGATGACCAAATTTTAGACATATCCAACAGTGAACAAATGCAAAAAAATGAGAAGTTACTTAGACTACTTTCTGACAATATGAAAATGACTGTTATGAATGACAAAGTTAATGACTCTTAAATTAGGAAAGAAATAAACAATCCAACCATTGAAAAGGACAAATTGGATGTTAAAAACTAAATGAACAACTTTAAGCTTGATCCAATGTTAAACTAAATGAAAAGCATCAATTTAATGAGACTACTATGTGAAGATATGAAACATCTACTATGAATGATAAAGTAAATAACCCTCTAATAAGGAACTAATACATGATCCAACCATTGAAAAGAACAAATTGGATGTTACAACCTTGATGACCAAATTTAATCTCGATCCAAAGGTGAACAAATTCATACGGGTTGATTCATCAAGGCTGCTTTGTGTAAATGTGAAAACTGTTTTCTCTTTGCTTCTTACTCAAATGACTATAGCTTAATCCCGGATATACTATTTCTCTCAAGACGTAATTTGACCCTTATCTTTTCTATTTAGTGAAACTCACTATGGACTTCAATATTGGGCCTTTCTTCACATAAGAAGAGTACCCAAACTCATTAATCTCATTTTTCTCAAAACACAATTAATTATTAATTAAACCTTATAATTTTTTTAAATTAAATTCCTAAAAAAAATATAAAATAATCTTATAATTTACTTAAATTAAATTCTCAAATAAAAATAGGATGTTACAATTTACCTATGTAAACTAAAAGAAAGTTACAAGATATATATTTTTTAAGAAAATAAATTATTTTATTTATCTTCATCTAGAATTAAATCTTTATATTTAAATTCAAATTATTATTTAAGATTGGGATTTCAATCTCAGATATTTAAAAGTTTGATGAAGTTTCATAAAATACAACATTCTTAAAAGAGTGAGGTATTTTATCTTTCCACATTTCTAATTAAATAATTTTATTTATATTTGTTTTTAAACAGTGTTATTTATATTTGATAAGAAAATAATGGTATTTAATAAATATCTAGCATATATTTTTTGTACAAGACTTGAGTACTTAGCCTTATATAATCAATATGCTTTTATCCAATCAAAATAAGTATATTTTAATGTATTAATGATATTAATAACAAAAAAATTTCATGAAATAAATAAGGCAAAACATATCTGCCAGCCCTTATAGTTTGCATTAATTTTGAATCAGGCCCTTATGATTTTATTTGCTGGAATTGGAACCTAACATTTTCAAAGGTTAAGCTAGTTGGCCCTTAGGCCATAACGCCGTTTAAAAAACTGATGTCGCTAACTGAGATAGTGCTTAATCATCATCCACGTAGATTAGTTTCACCATAACTATGCTGTTTCATCTTGTCTGTGCTTCGCTTGTTTTATGTTGGTTCGTCTTCAGTAATGGTATTCTTTCATTTGTTCGTGCTGTTCCCCCTGCGTCTTTCGCGTCTTCTTTCTGTCTGTGTCTTTTGTTCTTCATTGTTCACGCTGTTATTAGATGTGAAGGTTTATGCGAATGTTTATAGGCAAAGGATTATTGATTGAAAAGATGATTATAGGCAGAAGAGGTTGAATTAGATTATATCGTCGGAGCGACACGATTCTTTCGCCGCAGGTGAAAAGAGACCCCTGACCTGTCGGTGAGGATGACTGGAGATGATGAAGGAGACATTGAAGAGGGAAAGGAGGAGAAGGAAGAAGCTGTCAAGGCTACTTTCAAAGAAGAAATAGGTGGGACAAGAATAAGTTATGTTTGAAGCCTCAGATGAAGGGGCAGCGAAGAAGGCAGAGACTTTATAAAGAAGGAAAGAAAAGAATAAGAAGAATTCCATGTGTATCAAATGATGAGGATTATAGCAAGTTCCATTCTCGTTTTCCGAGGGTGAATCAAGAAAAACGATTCCGTGGGTTCAGTTTGCTTTAGAGGTCATGAGGAAAAGCCACTACAGGTTTGGCTTTTTCTTTTCTCTTTCCACATAAGCTTTTTTCAACGATGTTAATGCTTGAAGGGAGAAACGGACTTAATATGTGAAAGTTCAGGGGTTCAATTTTAACAAATAAAATTATAAGAAACTGATTCAAAATTGATACTAAATATAAGGACTTGCAAATGTGTTTTCTCAACAAATAGTCTATAAATAATACACATATCTTGATTTAATTGAAACAAGTACATTAAATATATAAATCTAAGCATTTTCCCATATTTTTTTATTCAAACAGTATTATTTATAATTTCTGATTAAATAACAGTATTAATTAATTTAATGATAATTGTTTGTAAACTGAAAAAAATTATTTAATTGAAAAATCTTGGGATTTAAAATGTAAATATGTAACCAAGTTAAAGATGTAAAATATATCAATGAGTTTAAGATGAAAAAAATTGTCAAAGTCACATATTTTTGGTAAAATTTTTTGCCAACAATTAATCATGCCTTCCTCTATATTTGAAATTTTAGTTAAACTATTAATTTAATAGGATAAGTTAGTAATATTAGTTAATATATTCATTCATTCATTTTGAATTGCCAACATAATGTAGTTAATGATAGTAAACTTTAGGTTTAAATTCTGAATTTTAAGCTAGATCAGTTAAAATTTTAATGTTTGGTCATTAGATATAATTAAAATTTTGATTTAAATTTATCTCCCATATAAATATTATCAAAATTTTCATTTTATGTAGATATTATACCATTTAAATAATATTATAGCAATGTTTGAATTCTTATTAAGAGATGTGTCCACATTTAATACTTAATTATACATAATTATGTCTCGAATATAACTACATTATTGCTTTCATTGGGAGGAAACCTGTACATGATACAAAAAATAATGTTATTTATATTTTCTAAGGTTAATATGTAATTTAAACCATGAACTATAGGTTTAGGAGTTATTTGAATCCTAAACTTTTAAAAGGTACATATAAACTCTAAACAATTTCACCCCATCGTTAAATTTAAACAAATGTATATTAGTTTTTAAAAATGGGGCCTAATGTGCGATTTTTTCTCAAATGAGGAGGAGGGAGAGGGAGAGTGGACTTTGGTAAAAATTGCACAGTAGGCACCTTTTTTAAAAAAACTAGTAGACATCTATTCAAATTTAATGGTGGGGGAAAAATTGCCTCAACTTTAACTTTTTAGGATTTATAATGTATTTTTTTAAAGTTTAGAGTTCAAATCACCCCTGAATCTATGGTTCAAGGTTCAAATCGCATATTAACCTAATTTTCTAATTGACTAATTTCTTTATATGTGCTTATGAAACAATAACGTTAATTAATTTAGTGATTAATTTTTGTTAACTAATAATTTTAGTTATTTAATAAATATTATGTGATGAAAATTAAATGTGTATTGGGATAAGTTAAAGGTACAAAATATATGATCCAGTTAAAGGTGCAAAAACAAGTCACATATGTAAAACAAAAATTGATTTTTCAGAATTAGACGTACCTTTTGGAAGTTTTTGAAATTTTAAATACTATAATTTAAGTGGGATAAGTTAATATAAGTGAATTATATGTGTTATTATGCTAGGCCAAAAATAAAATTGATAATGGGGATTGCATGTTGACCCATTTTGACCAAAACAAATGAGCAATCATATATTATATAATATATGTTGGAAAAGGCTCTTCAGAGTTAAATTAGGACTTTATGATTGGTTTGAGCTTTAACGATTAAGCTTTAAAGCTGTAGGCTCAAATTAGTCAAATTTGAAAAGAGAAAATAGGCAAATTTTGGGAATAAGTGTATTTAGGTCATAATAGATGATAGGCAGGGTTAGAAGAGTGGAGATGGACTCAAGTAAGGGGATTGATAGTGTTTAGGTGTTTAATTTTTAAAAGTAATACTATTTGTCAATGTGGTAATTGACTCCAGGTGCCCATAATATGTAGATTGTTGTGTGTAATAGTGAATTTAAGTGAAAGGAACTTGAGTAGAGAAAGTGTAATGGATAACCTTTCTTAAGAATAGAAGGGTTGAGGTAACCATATAGTTTGTTATGCTTATTAACTATTATAACTGCGTAGAAGTAAATGTGTAAATTATGATTTCATTATTTGCGAGATTTCAGTACATCATTTTGTAATATGCATGGTTTTAATGCTAAGGTAGTTTTGAAATGCTTGTTGAATAACTAATGGCTTTCAAACAAATGGATACTATAATGTGTGAAAAGTAGAGATCTATTTGTGTTGAAATCATGATCATAGTGGGTAAGAGTTCACCCTGAGTGTATGTAAGGGGTATAGTGATGTGAGTGAACAAATTCATATGTTTGGGCTAGCAGCATGGGATATTTGATACAGTAAATTATATCGGGCTGACCCCATGAGACATCCGATGCAACATTATTGGGACTATTACCATGAGACATTCGTGCAGTTTGGCAACTCCCTAATGCCTATAAGGATGTGGTTAAAAGTCAAACCCCCTATCATATGTGTGTGTGAAGGGAGAAACCATAATCCGAAAGTAGGAAAGAATACCTTTGGTTGTGTGTTTCTACTAAGCTAGGGTCAATAAGTAACATCTTGGTTTTCTAATTCTGCAATTAGCATTTAACCAAGGGTGAATTAGTAATTACTTAGTGAATAGAAATCTAGATGATTTCTTGATAATTTGACTCATTGAGATGTTAAATGAGAAGATAAGGGTGGAAGGATTGTGACTTAAAATAAAGTGTATGAGTACAGTGAGGATTCTCCTTACTATGCCATGTGCCGTGGCACAAGGTGCCACATGGCATAAAATTTTGATTAATAAGTCTTGAATAAACTAATGAGGGTAGAGAGGAAAGAGAATAAAAACGTGAAGAGAGAAGAGAAAAGCAAGGGTCTACTAGGGGAAAAGTTTCTAGAGCATTAAAGAGATCTTTAATTAGTAACTTATCGAGTAAGCTTCGTATGACTCTTGCCTCCAATTCTACTATAATTTTTTTTAATATAAGTTACAGAGAAATTGAATTAGAAAAAATTAAGGAGTTAGTTTCTTACCCTATAGTAATAAAAAGGTTCTTGAAAGTTAAAATAAAGCTTTGTGATTGTTTAGAGTTAAACAATAAAATTTTGAAGCTAGGCTCTATTTGCTCTAAAGCTAAAGAGAAATTAGGGTAGAAAGTTGAGGAAAAGTGAAATAAGATTGTTTGAAGTGTTGTAAAGTAGTAATTGAGTGGTAATGAACCTAGAATGACTAAGTGAAAATGAATGAATGGCTAGTTATAGCCTTAATAGACAATTAAGTGTTTTTGGTCAATTGGATCAATTGACTAATAATGCCAATTATGTGTAGATTGGCATATTGTGAGAGTAAATTGTTTTTGTAGAAAGCTATAGTAGTAATTGAAAATCCATGGGTAACCTTTCTTGTAACAGAAGAGTTAAGGTAATTAAATAACTTCCTTTATTTAACTATTTATTGTAACTATGTGTGAATATGCTATCTAGTACATGAAATGATTTTAAACTGAGCATGTTTTGTAGTATTGCATGGTTATTGCATGAAACTAAACGTTGATTAAACAAACACGTGAAATTGTATGTTAGTATTATATATGTGTATATATATATGTATGGTGGTAATTGAGAACATATGATTGGTTTAAAAAGCATGATCATAAAGGTGAGAGTTAACCTATATAGAGTGTAGTGTAAGAATATATGGCATTATTCTCCTTAGTACCTGACAACGTGTGGTGTTGGAGAATTGTATCTTCTTAGTACTTTTTGAGGTGCGGTGTTGGAGATTATCTCCTTAGTACTTATTGAGATATGGTGTTGGAGATTTAGACTCTTTAGTATCGATGTGAGTAGTGTTGGAGTCAATCATAGTCTGAAAGTGAGATAGAACACCTTTGGCTAGGTGATTCTATCACTAAAGGTAAGTTCAAGGCAAATAAGAGTGTATGTTAGTCTAAGGCGAGCCTATGATTTCAAGTGGGGGTGATTTGGAGGTTCGGTTAGTAGTGATCATGCTATAAGTTAAAAAAGTAGTGAATAAAGTATTAAAGAGACAAATGGATATGTGATGTGATTTAGTGTAAAAGATATGATATATGCTATGTTTACCTGTATATTATGCTATACTTGCTCATGGTTACATGTGATAGTCAATAGTAGAGAGTTATTCTGTTATTGAGATTATTATCTCACTCCGCAGTTACATTTTTATAGGACAGAGTGGTGTCAAGGCAAAGAGAAAGAGTCAGGACCAGTGTAGTGCTGTGGCAATGTAATCTTGAGTTTTATGAAATGAACATTACTTTTGTATATGTCATTTGACAACAAAATTGCTATCATATGCGCCGCGTTGCATTAGGTTACACCATGTCCCATGGCACAAAGACAAAAGAGCATATTGCTATTGTGTTCTTGGTGATGCCATTCAAGTTGAAGAATGTGCCTGGGATTTTCATAGACTATATGAACTGCATATTTCATCCCTTCTTGGATTGGTTTGTTATTGTGTTTTTTTAGATGACATATTGATATATTCTAAGGATAAGGAAAGATCATCCTTTCCTTTATGATGGCAAGTGTGAAGCCACTTTCATTAAGCTTAAGGAGAAGTCAACCTCAACACCGGTGTTAATTATTCCTGATCCATAATGAATTATGAGGTTTATAGAGATACTCTCTAAAAGCCTTAGGATGCTTATTGATGTAAGGGATTGAGTAGTAGCATATGTGTCTCGACAACTACAACCTTATAAGGAAAGTTATCTGACGCTAGTTAGCAGCTGTGGTATGTGTCCTTAAAATTTAGCAACATTTTCTCTATGGTATAGAATTTAATGTGCATAGTGATCACAAGAGTTTAAAATATCTTGTGGATTAGAAAGAGCTTAACATGTGTCAAAGGCGATAGATGGAGTTCTTGAAGGATTATAATTTTGAGTTTAAGTACCATCCAAAAAATGCCAATGTCATAGTTGATGTATTAAGTTCAAAGTCACTACATATGGCTAGTTTCATGGTTTAGGAGCATCAGTTGACGTTATCCCTTATAGAAGTTACAACTTGAGGCATCGAATTATACTCTGAATGTAGTTTACTCAATGGTGATTTCCAATGAGTTTTGGCAGGAGATACAAGAAGCTTAGTTGAAAGACAAGTTCTTGTCAAGCATCTAAGAAGATATTGATAAGGGTCGTATTACTCTTTTCTGGTTTAGTGATGATGGGTTCATCTTATATAGAGATAGAATCTATATACCTACAGATGAGAGAATCAAAAGAAGACTTCTGAAAGAAGCTCATTAGAGCAGATATGCAATACATCCTGGTGTTACCAAGATGTATCATGATATCAAGAAGCATTGGTGGTGGTAAGGTATAAAGTGGGATTTTACTGAGCTTGTAAGTTGGTGTCTTACATGTCAAAAAGTAAAGATTGAACACCAAAAACTTGATAGGATAATTTAACCTTTAGATATTCCTCAATGCAAGTAAGATAGTATATCAATGGATTTTGTATCTGGTCTATCAAGAACTCAGTTTAGATATGACTTTGTCTGGGTAAATGTAGATGATTAATGAAATAGGCTCACTTCTTGCCAATGAAGACCACATATGGTGTGGGAAAGTATGTTGAAGTATATGTGAAAGAGATCGTAAGATTGCATAGTATGCCTAAAGACATAGTCTCATCAAGATCCCCGGTTTGCTTCAAGGTTTTAGGGAGCGATATAGAGAGTTATGCACATTGAGTTGACATTTAGTACCTCATATCCCCCATAGATTGATAGGCAGACTGAGCACACGATACAGACTCTGGAGGATATGCTTCGATCTTGTGCCCTTAAGGAGAATGGTAGTTGGGATAGTCATTTACTTTTGGCTAAATTTGCTTATAGTAATAGCTTTCATTCGAGTATCCAAATGGCACTATATGAGGCATTATATGGGAAAAATTGTAGATCTACTTTGTGTTAGGTTGAATTGAGTGAAAGAAGTGTAATTGGTATAGACATTATTTGTAATACTTACCCCAAGTGTTATCAAAAAAAAAAACAATTCAAATAAACTAAGTGTGGTTAAGGAGTTGATCCTAAAACTAACTTAGGAAACAAATTATTTAAATCACTAAACAAATACACATCAAAAAAAAAATTTTAAAACCTTTAGAAAAAATTTATAGGATTTTTCTATAGCACAGAAGCAAGCTAGGCGAAAGTGAGATAAAAAGATGCTGTCATGACAATATTAAATTTTTGCCATGACAGCCCTCCTAAGCCCAACTTTTGAAAAGGCGTCGTTCTCTACCAGTTGACCATTAATTAAAGTGATTTTAAAAACTTATACTTCATTTTTAATAATTACTAGTAGTGCACTAATTTTTAAAAAGATCTCACAATTGGATTAAAATTTAGACACATTACAAGTTTGTCATTTTGTTGTCATGACAGC